>NC_142049.1:24341100-24519225 GCF_982192425.1 Myodes glareolus | reverse complement strand
TTCACACTCGTGAACACGGTGAAGACAGCAGAGGTTCATTTGCGCAATGAAATCACGTCTTCAGACAGTCACTGACAAAGGTCTAATTACCCTTTTCTTTCTTGTCCAGCAGGCTAACCTCCCTCCCCACAGCACTAAGAGATGGACCAGATGCACTCTCACTAGCAACCTGATCACTGTCTAGGAACAATGGTTTCCCAAGTCATGATGATTCAACGTCTTTCATACCTCAATAACTAGCCAATTAGCTTTACTGATAAGGTAAAAAAATAAGGCTATATAATAGCGGTAAATGAATGAAAAAATACATAAAAACAAAACAAAATAGCTGAGTTGATCAGAAATCTGGGTTTAGTGAGTTCTGCTTCACAATGATAGAAAGTGTGGGGCGAGGTGGGGCGGGTGTGCATGAGGACTGTGTCTACTGTTTGAAACTGTGTGAAGGATTCTAAAGAGAAAACATTAAGCATGAGAAGTTAATACCAAAGGCAAAGAGTTAAAATGAGTCCATCAAAGATGACAATTTTTTAAAGTCCAAAACGAAAAGAAAGGAAGAGACTTTGCCAGAGCCCACGGGGCATCTAGAGGTAAAAGTAAGTCGAATGCTAGTCCACGTTGGTGAAGGAATTCCCAAGGAAGGAGATGGACACTCTTGGTACATCCTGTATTCTTTCTTTAAGAAATTCTTGAAGATGAAATAATATTAAGTGTAAGCTTCAGCTTTACGATTTGCTCGGATCCAGGCACAGTTTCAGATACAGACATCGATTTGTACAAAGCAGTTGTGCAGCCCCTCATTTCCATACTCTAGGCTCTAACCTTGAGAAATAATGTCAACTGGCATTCATGCCTATCCAGAGCAAGCTGAACCGTAGTCTTTGTGGTCCCTGCATGATAGCGGACGTGAGCCATTGTGTCTGTGGTTACACCTGAGGGTTTCCCGCCAGCATCACTAGGCTCATCATGGAGGATAAAGGCAAAGTCACCACCGCATGAACTGTGGCTGAAAAGTGAACACATCACCATGGAAACAAAACTAAGATTCTTCACTTTTATCTATCTTTTAGTTTTCAAAAGTAAACATATAGACAGTTTAAGGAAATATAATATTCTCCATTATTCTTTATTTAGTTTTCCCGTATAATATATTATAAAATATAGTTCAAAAACCAAAGAAAGTACTGATACTCTCAAAATACAAAATATTTTCCTTACCAAAAAGTTCTCTAATGGTGGTTTTTTAAAAAAATAAGTATGCTTAATTGCCTTTTGTTAATTCCTTCCCCAGAAACAACTAATCTGTATTAACTTTCTATAACTTTGTAATTTAAAAATTGCACAGAAATGGAATCATGTTCTGCAATCTTTTTTAGTTGACAAAATTATCTGTAGAACCAGCCATTAATTTATCCCTTTTTGCTACGCAGTAATATTCCTTTGTATGGATATACCACAATTAGCTTAGCCATCACTCTTTGGAGGACAAATTGGGTTGCTTCTGGTTTCAGTCTACTAAAAGAAACCTGCTACAAATATCTGTGGACAGGTTTTTGTATGGACATAGTCTTTCTTCCTAGGTCTGTCACATGTATTGAAGAATGCCGGAGTGTAGGTTGACAATATATTTAGCTTGTATATAAACTGCCAATCTGTTTTCCAAAGTGGCTGGTACTATCTTATATTCACACCATCAATGTTTGAATGATAGATTCTTTTCCCACTGCCGTTGCCAGTGTTTTCTATGATGTATACATGCATATGTATGTGCATATATAATTTAGTCATTCTGTAATATGTGTAGCAATAATCTTGTGATTATCGTCCACTTTTCTCTGAAGGTGGATTTCAATTTCATCTTCGTGTGTTTATTTGCCATCAGTATATTATGCAAGACTAAACGGCTTTTCCAACTTGGGTGTCCCCTGCAATTTCCTAAGTTACTTATCAGTATTAGTTACTGCTCAGATTTAAGACATCGTCGTGAATCTAGTTGTCAGTCATTTGTCAGTTTGCAAACACTTTCTCGCTGTTTTAATTTTGGCTTTTCATCATTTTTCATAAAAAACCTTGAAAATGAAAAAAGTCATGCGTTCAAGTGAACCAGGTCGCCAACCATGCATTTTATGTTAATTTGTATGAGTATTGGTGTGACCATATGCCACACGTGTGCAGGTTCTCCAGAGGGAAGAAGAAGGCGCCAGACCTCCTGGAACCCAGAGCTTGGAATCGCAGGTAGTTGTCAGCTGTCTGCCGTGGCAATTGGGAACAGAACCCAGATCCTCTGGAAAACCTGCAAGCACTCTCAACTTCTGAGAGTTCTCCCTCCCCAGCCGTCCCCAAGTCTCCACCTGTTCTTTTTTCTTAATCTTAATAACATGTTTTAACATTTTAATGTAGGTGACATCCAATTGACCAATACTTTTTCTTTGATGAAAGTGCAATAGATTGGCAGGCTCAGGAAAGATATTTAATTTCTTTCTCATTATTCCAAACAGAGATTTTAGATTCTAAATGATTTTAATAATAGATAAAGAAGAAAGAAAGGAAAATTGGAAAAGATCTGAAAAAAACTGCAATTATTAAATTCAAAAGCTATTGTGGAGTGGTTGATAAATGAATTTTAAATATGAAGAATGGGCTAGACTCTAGAAGGAACAAAGGACAGATACACATAGCAACAATGTCTTCAGAGAGTGCAAATGTGGAACATTTTTTTTTCTTAAAAAACAGGCTGGAAGAATTCAAACTAGAGTACAAACATGTTGAACTCAAAGAAGATGAAACGCATACATGACAGATGTTTTATGCTGATCAAATAATGAGTGCAACAGATCATTTACAAGTTGATAGATTAAGTCACAGCCATGAAATACAAGAGAAATGCTGGAAGCTATATATCATAGGAATATTTCATAGAAGTGAGATTAACTACCTTGACTGATGAACACCAGAAGAGATGTTAGAAAAATTACTGAAATTAAAAAAAAAATCAGTAATCTCAATTACATTAAAAAGGTCATTTATATGAGAAACAAAATTGCATTATTGTTTTTAAGTCAACTGTTACCACAGAAAAAAAACATGGAGTAACTTATTTGAAGAATACCCAGACAAGGTAGGTGATCCACATGTTCTTTTGTCTTGAAAATAAATGAGCTTTGGCATATAAAGGGTGTGGATAAACTTATATCATACAAGAAACCGTGAAGTACTACTATTCCGATGAATTACCAAAAAAAAAAAAAAAAGGAATCATCTCCATCTAAATTACCAATGTAGACACTGATGCAGGTCTGATGGAAAGAATTAAGTTGGCAATTATTTGGCAACTGCCTGAACAAGAAGGAAAAAAGCAGGGAGTATGACCGGTCTGGGAAGATCACCCCTATGGGAATCCTATTTAAAGAGAAGTGTGTGTGCAGGAGGGGGCATACGCATGCTGGCAGGTGTGGTGTTATTATTCTGAGAGCTCTCTTTGTACAATATGGGAGAGAACCATGAGCCGAGATGAGATATTCCAACCACAGCTGCTCGGTCCCCTTGAGAGCCAGAATTTTTGGTGGAGAAGGACGGCAGCAAAGATGCAGCTGGGAATTGGCCAATGAAAGGCGTGATCAGACATGCTCACAATCCTCGTTCTCGGAAGGCTGAGGCAGGAGGCTCATCCTTTTGAGGTTTGACAGCCCCACCTACAAACATGCTGAGAAAGGGAAGTAGGATAGGTTCACTGGAAGAAGGAAAAGCCTTGCAGTGTTGAATGCTGATTGGAACTGTCAACGGGAGCTAGGGAGACACTTTAATTAAAGTTAGCCCTCCACCTTCCCCCCCCCCCCTCCCACCGCACATCTTTATATGTCCCAGCTGGCCTACTTCTACCCACTGAAAAGAGGGGACCACCCTTGACCAGGCATTTCTTTCTTATGCTCGGACAGATCTATCCCCAACACCCTTTCCTGCTCAGGTTCCTAAGGCCAATTATCCCTAACTGAGGATTTAAAAATAGATATGTGCTTCTATCACAGTTTTGGGTACCGGAAGGTTCAGAAAAAAACTGCCTGCAGGGTGGGTTTCTGGAGAGTCGTCTTTCCTGCTTACAGACAGCCATCATTCACACTCTGCTCACACAGGGGCATCCAGGAAGAAAGATCGCTATGTCTGATCCTCTTACGCTAAAACACTCATCCTATTGTGTTTATCATTATGCATTATGGATTACGTTAAGGACCCCACCCTTAAGACCTCATTTGACTTCAGCGGCTTCCCAAGCAGCCCTGCTCATGTCATCTATTGGACTAAAGAATCATTATGAACACAAGTGAACACAGTTAAGTTTCTTTATAACACAAATTGAGAGAGAGAGATGTCCCACGCTACCGTCTCGCCAGCAAGAACGACGCGTCACACTTAGGATCCTTCTGCAGAAAAGCTTTAATGCGTCTTGAGAGAGAGAGCATAACCTTACAAATCGGAGACCCAGAATGAGGGGAACCCATCCCTTATATAGGAAACAGTCCTTGCTTCGGACGTGTCACTCCTGGATTGGTCCGCTGCCCATCAACCCAGATGACGCCTCGGGAGTAGGCGGGGACGCAGCAGTGGAAAATTACATGCGCATTATCTTGTTCACCTAGCGGTGAAATCGGATGCCAGCGCCATCCTGTAATGGAGAATGTGGTTGCGGCCCTCCACAGAGAGAGAGAGAGAGAGAGAGAGAGAGAGAGAGAGAGAGAGAGAGAGAGAGAGAGAGAGAGAGAGAGGCTGAATCTAGATTAAGAGAGAGAAATAGGAAATAAACATCGGAGAATTTCTGCAAGATCAAATAGCCTGGAAGCTGTGAATGATTACTAAGTATCACTAAAATATGGGAATTAGTAGCAAATATTAAAACTCTCCCTCCAATAATGTGAAAAATCAAGTTACTGACAGTTGACGGCTCCTGGTGAGGTGAGATCTCAGTGTTCCCTAAAGGTGTGGCTCTTGGTAGATCAACTGCCTTTCCGTGGATAGCCACATACTATGAACATATGCAGATCACAAACTGGACTCAGTGGGGTACATATGAGGACATGAATTTGTGAGATAGTTGGGAAGTGGGGGTGGACTCAGAAGGAGTTGGGAGATGGGTGGGAGGCTGAATGTGATCAAAATACATCATAGTCATGCAGGAAATTCTCAAAAATTGAAGGAAAGTATTATATATTTTAAAAAGGAGTTTGACAAGAAGCACACTGCATGATAAACAATGACACTTCTAGAAGACATAAATTTATAAATGAAAATTGCAAAGTCAATCACCTCCCTATGGATTATAGGTCAAGGAGGACCTAGAGGGCTACAAAACAACACAGACCGTTTCCAGGTTGGTTTTCCTCTACAAGTAGTTCTTCAGACTCTACTGCTTGAAGGCACCACATTCTTGGGATGCTGGGCATAACAAAATCAAGCTGGGACTGGCCTGAGAGCTTTCTCCCTGCTGGTTGAATTTTATTGTTTCTAGATGGCGCTCTGAAGGCTGCTGAGGGAGAAAAGACATTGATGGTTTTACCCATCACTCAACCTGCACGTCAAAATTTCAGTCTTCTAGGATAGATATGTCCAGGCTGATGAAACAGTGGCATGATTGTTATGGAGTAGCCAACCACTTTCTGATTACATTTGAGGTCTGCTCCACAGCTGAGAATTCATGTCTGGTACTGTAAACCAGAACAAAGACCATAGCCGGGAAGGTAATGCACCCTGGGAGAAAACCTTTTGTTATTTTGCTAAATAATCATGTTGTCAAGTTCCTGTCTAAATACTTATGTCTCTATCTGTCCATCTTGGCTACTCTGAACCTTGAAGAGAGGAGCAGTTAATGTAGGGACATAACTGGCCAAAGTGTTGCGGGTAAGTCGTCATAAGTGCTCAGCCCTAAATGAGTCATCTGTGTAACTCCTTTCTTGCCCACGTATTCAGGACGCATTGTAGAAGAGAGTGGAAATTCTGTAAGAGTTGAAGTATGAGGATGAGTACTGAAAAATGCTTTGTTCAGGACATGACATGGGCGTTAACCTATGAGTCTATAGCTATTGTGGTTGACTGCATAAGATCCAACCAGTCAAAACTACAGCAAGAATCATGGGTACTCCCGATGCCCCACCCCTTGTTGAGTACCTCTTTTAATGTTGACTGGTTGAAAGATTGTGGCCACTGGAAAATTGTTCATGCCCCAGTAAATGATCCTACCACACCCACTGTTGTACGGCCAGCACACCAGGCACGTGGATGTGAAGTTGGCAAGGGTACATGCCATTGTTTAAGGTATTGGAGAAATTGGAAGAAGTGTGTAGGGGATCAATATGTTCTTAATGCATTCTCTATCTATCTACACATGCAAATACACATACAATATATTTCATGTATGTGAGTGTTACAGGTCTGGAGGAAAAGGTTTCCTGGTCACTGGAAGCCATGCAATACCTATAAGGGTTACAGCTCCAAAGGAATAGATGCCTTGGCCATGGGAAGTCAGGCAATGCCTATAAGTGTTACACTTTTGAAGGGAAAGGTATCCTGGCCATTGAAAAGACAGTCAACACCTGCCACTCGGAAGAGAAAGGTATCCTGGCTGTTGGAAGCCAGGCAATAATTATAGTTCTGTTCAAGTAGGAATGGTTTCCCACAGAGATGTTGCAGTTCTGCTCCCCTTTGTTGAGGGCCGTTACAGTTCTGCCACTGCTCTGGCAAAAAAACAAACAAAAAAACAACAAAAAAAAACCCTGTTACTTCTCTGCCCTGCTTCACCCCAGTGAAAGAAGTTCATTACCCCAAACTCATTTAAGAGATTTATTGGGAGGAAGGAATGCAGGGGAGTGGCTGCCTCTGTCAGGGTGGCAAAAGGCAGATCCAAACCGCACGGGTACAGGGTTTGTACAGGGAATCTTATGCACAGAGATTTTCCAGGGGGAGGATTTTCAGGGTGGGAATTGGTCAGATTTCAATCCTCGAGTGTGGACAAGATCAGATATTGGCTGGATTTCATGCTCAGGGATTGGATGGTTTTGTGCTCAGGGGTAGGGAAGTTTTTGTGCTGCACTGATTGGGGGCAGGGTATGTTTATTTCACTGGCCCTTTTTAACCTTTTGGCTCTGGTTTCAGAACCAGTGAACTGACTCTGGCACCAGGGTCAAAGTGTGTTTTTTTGGCTGGCCCTTTTACCCTATAATAGATACACAATATATAATTATAATATACATATCATTAATTTGTCTTAGAATAAATCAAATATTTTTTAAAAGAAAATGGGAGGGGTAGAGATAAATAACAGGCTAAAATAAATGTAAAACATATCAAGTTTAAGAGAAGATGAAGTTATGTAGTATATGGCGATATCTACTTGGGGAATAAACCCCCAAAAATGCAACGCTATGTTTATGTCAATTAGCAGTGTTTATGTCATGGAATGCTGAACGTGGATTGTTGCAGGGTCTTGGTGTCAGAAGAAAGTTGTGTGGTAAGAAGTTCTATTTCTTTGCCATGACTATAATTGCAAGGCTATGAACCTGCAAACAACTTATTAAGCTATAGAACTACTTTGTGGGGTTCTATATTTGTATTTTAATAGTGACATTCTATTTATTTAATTATTTATAGAATAAAGGGGGCTGACAATTTCATGGGCTATTGAGAGAAGAATCATTCATGTGTGTCGCTAGGTGGCCACATAGGCACCTGCATGCAGTTCTCTGGCTTTGGATTCTTGCAGTAAAGATAGTGGCAGGAGGGCCATGGTTAAACAGTTAAATGGGTAAGTGATGGCAAACTTTTGGCACAATGTTTGACACTGGAGAAGATCTTGAACACCATCAATTACCATTAACTCAGTGGTGCCAATCAAAGGCAGCAGAAGAGGCTGAATTCGGAAGCAAGAAAATAATTGAAGAGAAAGTAAGAATTGAGGGACGTAAGAACTGAGTCAGAGTGTCAAATCATCATCAAAGGACAATCCAAAAGTACTCTACTGAGAAGATGGCTCAGCAGTTAAGAATCTTGTTGAACATGTGTGAAGACCTGAGCTGGGGTTCCCAGCATCCCTGTCAAAGATGAGCAGGGCTGAGCATTGATAACTTCAGCTCTGACGGAACTAGCAACAAGCCACACCGCAGAGCTTGCTGGTCAACCAGTTGAGGCAAATAATGAAGAACCCAGGCTCAGTAAGAGACTCAAGGAGACAAGGCAGAAGAGGTAGGAAGGAGCCCTGACATCCACATCTAGCCTCTCACCTGTGCTCACAAGTGCACCCCTCCAGCATCCCACATCCCAGAATCTCTTCAGAGAGGGAAGAGTGAAGGAGGCCACCTGAGCATCAGGATCAGGTGTTGCTCATAGTGATGCATTGCACCATTTTCTTTGGCATACTCAGGAGAGTGCTGAGGAGGGCTGGATCTCGAGTGGGCCCAAGAGGGGCTTTGTTTTTATCACACTGCCATTTGCAACTGACCCTCATGCATATTCTCTGCTCCCTGAGGCTGAACAGGTGGATGACAGAGTAAGGCACTGAGATGAAGCGTTTTCCAACCAAAGAGATGCTGTACTCTATGGGACCCTGAACATATTAGTCTCAACTCTTCCTAAGACACAAGCAGGGGCTCTTTTCCGTGTTGATATTTACAGTGCCGGACACTTAACCTTCAAATGGGGAGGGGGGATTCATTATGTACTTATACGCACAAATACGCATTAACTGGAAAGTGGGCAGATTTTTCACTTTCCTCACTCCTGTGCCTGTTAGCAGTCATCTGAACTCAAAATTTATTACAAGGCATTAAAAAAGCCCCAAAACAAAACCCTGCATCAAACAAACAAACAAACAAACAAACAAAAAACCCCCAACAACAACAACAACAAAAATCTAATGCTGAAGAATCTCTGGGATGATCATATAATAAACTATGGATATTTGGATATTTTCCAGAAGTGAAAGGTAAGTGTGGTTTCCCCCTTCGTTAATCACCTCAGCTTATGGATTCTTCTAGAAAGAGAGTTGCATTGTGTGCCTCAACTGCTGTCCTTGCAGAAGCACAAAGCTCAAGGTCACAAGAGCCATTTGCTCTGGTTTAACACGGGTGAGTGTCACAAGGAACAGATCTGACATATTTAAATAAAGCATTCTAATAGCATGATCTGGCCTTGGGGGCCTCAGGCAGCACGCGTATTTGTTAGACACCCGGGCTTAATTACTCTCATAAATGAATTATACCAATTTCAATTTAAAACCATAAGTGTTACAGTTGAACTGGGGTCAAACTAAACTTTCTGTCTATTACGCAGATTACTTAAGCAATTATGTAAATTGTTAATAAATTCTTAAGTGATGTGGAATTTTTCTTGAGAAAAATATCTGTTTTAAGCCATTGAAGTCTAATACTTGAAGAGCCTGGGAACTTAGAATAAACCGCAGCTCTCAATCTCTGCCTCAGGAGGCCTCTTGGGGCTATGTGCTGTGACAGCTAAGCCTGGCAAGTGGTGTATTTTCCTCTTTCTGGTTCTTTGTTGTGAGGACATGTGTTTGTTTGTATGGACAATGAGGTTGGTGAGGCGAGGATTAAACACCAATTATTCAATCAGTGTGATCATTATTTTAAAATTATTTATCAATAAGCATCCACTCTTCTTGTTCTGTCTTTTAGAGTAGTTTGGTCACCATTTCCTTGCCCTTCGATGGTGCAAAACATGAAAACTAGAACCAAGCAAGATCGGGGGCTGAAACCACGCCTGGTCCTTGCTCCGATATCATGTTCATTGTAGCTTCCATAAACCAGCCTCGGTCTCCGTCTGTCATCTTTAACAGCTTGGGTTGCAATGTGTTATTCTGAAAGACTGCTTTTAATGAAATTCTCTTCCCCAGACAAAGAAAAAGGTTCTGTCTTCACTTTTAAATAGGTAAAAAACACCACCAAAAACAACAACAACAAAGATTAAGGTTCTAGTTAGAAAAGTCAATTCTTTTGCATGGTTCTTATTTTTCAGGTTATGAAAAGGAAACACCCATGTTCACAAGTGGCATGCTGGAAGCCTCGGCTGGGCAGGCATTCACTGTAATGTTTGAAGCTCCCAAAAGACGCGTGTTTGCTTATTACCTTGGTTTTCAAGGTTGTATTTAAACATCCTTTTAAAAATAACAAGACATCTTTTTAATATATTAATGTCGGCTCATGCTGCCTAGGGAAAAGAGTTGAAGACCACAGAGGACTAAAATTTATATTTCATGGGAAGTTGCACCAGCAGCCACGGAACTAGGTCTCAGGACTTCTAGAATCTATGATGCCCTGGTCCTTGGGTACAATATTAATAGTCACTTCTGTTCTTCATGATGGCTTTGATTGTTTTTGTCCTGTGTTTTTCTAGGAAGATATGCCATGTATCTGGACATTTTCCCGATGGAAAAAGGAAGCTATGCCATTATGGCAGATTTCTAGGGGTAGAAACTCGCTTCTCTTCCCCTCTCTTCAGTATTAGGTATGAGCCTAATAATAGTAGCTGTAATTGGAGTATTAAGACCATGACCTTTTGTGTAATTATTTTTTCCCTTTCCAAAGTGTTGATGGAAGTGGTTTACAAGTCTCAGAACAGAAATGCCAAAATAATCTTGGGTTGGGAAGGGCTGTTCCACTCACAAGCAATCAATCATGACAAAGCATGTTTGAGTCCTGCTGAGGCATTTCTGAAGCTCACCTGTGACTAATGGAAGCCCTAAGAAAGGCCCAAACCCTGACCTCGGCCCTCTGAGTCTCCTACCTCATGTAAATGGCCATTTGAACATGCATTGTGCAATGTACGACATACCAGAAAGGAAAGTACCTGATGTGACCGAATCTGCATAGTGATGAGATGAATTGGAGAATTCGATGAATGTGAAATCGTCTGTCTGCAGAGGGCTGCCTTTGGGAGAATCTGCGAGCCCCTCGCTGTCAACTCCCGGGTATTCCAGAGAGCGTGCGGGCGGGTGTACCTGGCAAACGGTCCTTTTCTTTACTATCTTAAAAAAAAATTCTTTGTGATACAGAGGAAAGACTTTATAAACCGTTCGATGAAAAGATGGCTTTCAAATGGTGCTTGCTTTGTGGCAAGAGAGCCTTCCTGGCTCTTCTGCATACTTAAAAGTCGCCACCTTGAGCAGGTTGCCTGCTTTTAAAAGACATTGCACCCTTAGCAGTTCCAACCCAGGGCTACCAGCCCCCCCCCCCCTTTTGAAATGTCTTATTGTCATCCCATAAGCATTTCTGTGAAGGCAAGCAAAGTCAGACAAAGCCCCCCCCCCTTTTTTTTTCCTAATCCATCTAGCAACAATGCATGGTGAGCCCCTTCTCTGGCCCCAGTTTCAGGGCAACATATGACTGTAGACAGAAAGCTATTTCAAGCATTGAAAACAGCCTTATTACCCTGCCATTTTTGCGCAGGTTTTTTTTTCTCCTCCCTTCCCTGTGACATTAGAGAGTCCGAAGTGACATACATTTTTTATAGCTTCATAAAGTCGTCTCCTGACCGGGTCACCCTTCTCATAACTAGGGAGCAGAACGCTTGAAAAAACCCATTCATCACCGTGAAAGCAGCCTCTGTCTGCGGGTTCCAATATGCACAGCCTGGCAAGAGGCAGCCCAGCGCAAATGCTAACTTACTCCTTTGCTAATGCCAAGTGACCCACTCGCGTCCGTCAGCACCGTGAGGGGGACACAGAGGGCATGGTGGCTGTCCGCATCTGCAGACGCCCCTCTCCATACAGCCCTGTGCCAAGTCCCCCTGCTAAATGTACTGAACACATTCGAAAATTAGTTTTATATTTATACTAATTAAATATTCAATTAAACAAAGATAAAATTATGGAGGAAAATTTGTTCTTGCCTAATGGACTATAGCCCATTTCTTTCTTTTTTTTTCAGATATACCATTAGACTTCCGGGAAAAAGTGCTGAAATTGTTAGCCATAGATTTATTTCTTCAAACAAAAAAAAAAAAAGATTTTTTTTCTCTACATGCTTTGTTTAGACACCACTCTTAGAGTGACCCTTCACGACATAGCAGGTAGATCAAAGAAGGCAGGAAATGGCAGATGCAAGGGGGAAATGATTCCCTTCATATTTCTTGGGTTATGCAGGAACTCCATCCTCTGAAACAGAAGCCTCTTCAAGGGAATTGTTTCTGAATTTTATGGTGTGATCCAGAAATGTGCAAGATTTGAGAATTGGAAAGCTCTATGCTTGCGACAGATTTTAGCTGTGTTAAAATCCGTGTCTTCAAATAGGTACAACGCCCCTGCAGGTCATAAGAGTTGGGACAATGCCCAGCCCAACCCCACAGATAGAGGGGGCTTCCAATGTCAAGAACCTAGATTCAGATGGTCTTGCTGCCTGCCTACTACTCTCAGAAACAGAGTCAATAGCCCTGTGCCTACGCTGCTGGTTTCAGAACACCGTATCAAATTTGAATTAATAAGAAATAAAAGCAAATTAACAAGCATCACACGGTCCAGGAATGTGTTCCTTTGTGGGGGTGGTTATTGCGCTCATGAAAATAAATAGGTTGTATAAATTGTCACACTTGACATAGTTTCTTTTCGATTCCTGGGAAGAGACACCATAACCAAGAAAACGTATGGGAAAGAAAAACACATCTATTGGGGCTCACAGCTCCAGAGAGTTAGAGTTCGTGACCATCATGTTGGGGCACGTGACAGCAGGGGGGCAGGCATGACTGGAGCACTAGCTGAGAGCTCATATTTAATACACAAGCGTGAGGCAGAGCAAGAGAGAATTAAGTGGAATTAAGAGAATTAAGCTTTTGCCGTCTCGAAGTCTACTTCCAGTGACACATTTCCTCCAGCCATGCCATATTTTGTAGCACAAATATATTAAAAACCCAGAGACAGAAATTAGGGTTCAACCTGAAAACCAGAAAAGCAAACCAACCAAGCCACTAAAGAAGCCCTACCTCTACCAAGGCTGGGCGACGCAATCTCTCTCTGCTCCCATTTTATCTTCCCTTTAGTGCTGGGATTAAAGGTATGTGACTTCCCAGTACTGGGATCAAAGGTGTGAGCCATCACCACCGGGATTTGTTTCTGCATTGATCTTGTGTAGACCATGGGTTGCTTTGAACTCACAGAGATCCAACTGCCTCTGCCTCTCAAATCCTGGAATTAAATGTATGTGTGTCACCATTTCCTGACCTCTAGCGGCTTTTGCTTTGCCTGTGGTCTTCAGGCGAGATTTATTTATTAAAATACAAATAATATGCCACTACAACACCTTCTAACCCTTCCAAAAAGGTTCCACCAACTTTGGACCAAGCATTGAAATATATGAGCCTGTGGAGGCTTTTCCCATTCAAATACCACACAGACAGATATACTATTAAGTAATACTAATTTATAATGAATAGAGTAAAACTTTATTTACATGTAGCCATAATCATATATAATATACATATATTCATAACATATATATGTGTGTATATATAGTCATACATATATTTGGATTTAGTAATGATATAATTCAGAGAAGCAAATAAAATTTTGTTTTTGTACTACAAAATTAGGTGCTGTGTGTTAAGAATCAGTGTGAAGGATATTCTCACCTTTTCCTTCTCTAGGTTTAACCAGATGTTAGACTAAAAATTAAGATCCCTGAACTATTCTCCAACACCTCACATATTGCATACCGCATATGTCACTTGTGATGCTTGGTAAGCATCACCGCAAACAGGATGCTGCCTTTTCTCTGGTCTCCTTCCTGGCTGTTCCTGATTGTACAAGAGTAAAGTCTTTTTGTCTTTGTGAACCCAGTCCACATGAACACCACAATAGGGTTATAAGTAGGAAAGGAAGAACATTAAAGTTGAACACACTCACCAGTGATTTATTCTAGACAGGCGATACAAAGCTCTTGGGAGCTTTCTTAAGTTGCTTTTGCAAATTCTTTCTACTAAAATGGAAAATGTGATTCAACATCTTTCAAAAACAGCTATGGGATCCGAGATGGATTCCTCTTGGTCAGGTGACCTTTGACAGCATCCGGATATGTTATTGTTTCTAAGAGAGCAGGTGGGGCTACGGTTTCATCCCACTTGATTTTAAAATCCAATTATAAATTCAGGGATAAAATAAAATATAAGGATTAATAAAGATCACACCTGCAAGCGTCCCCAGAGCCTTCAATAAATATGAAGCATGGTCCCCAAGGACCTGTTCTATCTCCCCACTCTGCCCCAGAGATGATTGTTTGCACATTGTGGTTTGTGTGTTCTGAAAACCCTAGTCCACCTATCAAGTTGTTTGTTGGCTGCTAACAGGCTTGACTATTTAATTTATTTCCAAGGAAGTCCATTCCCTTTTCCAAAAATACTGAGAAAATGAATGCTAGTGTCCACGGAGAAATAGTTAATATTTGGCATCATTCATATGCACATCAATACACTAAAGTACACATTAGTGAGCCTCTGATGAAACAAGATTTTCGTTCAATAAAAAAACTCCCTTTTACCTCTCTCAAATTTCAGAATCCATAGTATTGTCTATAGGAACTCAGGTTAAAAAAAAAACTCCCTGAATTCAGCAGAGCAAGTGTACAACATGGAGAATAATATGCTTTTTACAATGTTGTTCACATTCATTAAACCTCAGCTGTTTTTATGAATGCTCCGAAACACACCAGTTGTAGAAAAACACCTTATATTTAATTAAGTCCTGTATTAGACAGAATCTGCCTTACAGGAAAACTCAACATCTTTATGACAGGAAATGACCATAGTAGCTTACAGTAGTGTTTTTTCCCTATTGTAATCTTACAAAAAATTAGTTTTGCCTATTATTATGTAATAATTACTTTAATAAAGTTGTGCTACACATGCCTGTAAGGTCTATTATGATCTAAAATTAATGTTCTCTACCTAATCCTATCCCAAACATAATCTGTGATTATGTTTGATTTCTCTAAAATTCCCCTGCAGTCTTTGAGCCAGATGGTCCATGCAGCTTTCATTCCTTTGCCTGACTTCTGATCATCCAGCTGTGCCAATTACAGAATGAACTCTTATTCCAGATGCTTTAGGAGGACTAAGTTGCACGGGGTAGGGTTAGAAAATCATTAGAATTAAATCCTCAGTGTGAATACAGCTTGTTGGCCCTTAGTAGGTCCCCAGTAGGTGTTTGTTTAGTGAGTAAATTAATAATGGAAATACCAGGAGCATTTCTGCCAAGGCAAGCCTAATATGACAACAGGGAAATTAAAAGAGGGCTAACATGGAGAGGAAGTCTCATTTTTTTTTCTATGATTTTGTAAGGAAATGGGATGACAAAGGAAAATATAGAGGATGAAGAGATTTCAGTAAATCCTCAAGGGACTTTTCACTGGTGAATTGCCAGCTCCTATTTGGTCCCTCGATTGATGAAAACTGAACTACAAGGGAAGGGATCCAGGATCTGCTCTCTTGTTGCTTTGAAAGGTTTCCCTTCACACTTTACAGAACCGAAAGACACAGAAAACACCGTCATGACACTCTGACAAATGTAAGGAATCCTAATAGAGTCTAATAGAGCAACTAAAGCGCAGAGTGGCCTCAGTCTTCTTGATAGATGGTAGGGTCTGGAGAGATGGCTCAGTGGGTAAGGTCGCACACTGCCCCTGAAGTGTTGTTCCCAGAACACATATCAGGTGGTTCAGAACTGTAACTCTAGTTCCAGGGGATCCAGTGTTCTCTTCTAGCTCCTGCAGGTACTGCACTGAAATGCCCAGACTCCCCACTACACGCACACCTACGCAAGCACATAATTAAAAATAAAAATAATGTCCTTGAGTAATAATGGGGATTTCACTGAAAATTTCAAACTGGAAGAAAATTCCTAGGTTTCAAATAACCCACTATCCTAAAATATGAGTGTATTGGCAGGTGAATGCTTGAGATAAATTTTCAAAATAGTTTTATTTTCTGAACAAGAAAGATGACATGTACCAAAGCCCATGGAGAGTAGTTAGCCTATTTCCACAACAGCAACAGCAACAAAAACAACTGATGTGGGATTCCCCTCTGTATGCTATGAATATGTCTTAATACCACTGGTTAACAGAGAAGCTGCTTCAGCCATTAACAGAGCAGAATATAGCCATGCTATATTGAGAGAGAAAGAGAGAGAAAGAGAGAGAGAGAGAGAGAGAGAGAGAGAGAGAGAGAGAGAGAGAGAGAAGGCAGAGTCATGGAGACACCATGTAGCTACCAAAGGAGAAAGATCCCAGAACCAAACCTTATCCAGTAAGCCACAGCCTCCAGGTGGTACACGGATTAATAGAAATGGATTAGTTTAAGATGTAAGAGTTAGTTAACAAGAAGACTGAACTAATAGGCCTAACAGTGTTGTAATTAATATAGTCTCTGTGTGTTTATTAGGATCTGGGCAGCCAGAAAAATATTAGCGGTCTCTGCCTACAAACAACAACAAACCTACCTTCTTTAAGAACCCTATTTCCATAAGATAACTCTGCCTGAAGGAAATTATTTATTTGAGTTCATCCTTGGTATTCTAGATCCATCGCTCATGCCACAAAATTAGAATGATTGAAACAATGATCAGCCAAGATGTTTTCTAGCTCTGACTACTGTGTCTGCATTAACTTCCATGAAATAAAAAGATACCAAATTTAAAAAATTCTCAATATGTATTCACACTCAAATGCCTTTATTTTACATGGGAAGATCAAAACTCATTCAACTATATGCTGGACATTGCCTTCAATATTTTACATGGATCTCAATCTCAACTCAGGTTGCTAGTATCACTCTTTTTTCCAGTACCTCTACCCATAATCTCTATGAACCAAGGGAAGCCAGAACCTGCACACTGTCATCCTTTCGATATGAAGTGCTTTCTACCAGCATGTCTTCTGTCAAGTTGCCTTCTACTGAAGGTTGTATGCTAAAGATTTATTCCCAGTTGCAACACGCTCAAGGGAGGTTCTGAAGATTTTATATAATCTGCATGGTTAATAAGAATGTGTCCTTGGGGCTTCTGTGTGTGTGTGTGTGTGTGTGTGTGTGTGTGTGTGCATGTGTGTCTATCTGTGTCTGTTTCTCTCTGTCTCTCAGTCTCTCTTTCTGTCTGCCTGCGTTTGTGGGTGTGTGTGTGCATGCCTTTGTATGTGTGTGTGTGTGTGTGTGTGTGTGTATCTTTTCTCCCACCGTGATACAAAGAATCAAGTGATCATAGATTAACCCCTCTGAACCATTAAGCCAAAATATATAATTTCCCCTTAAGTTGTCTGATCAGGTGTATTGTTTATTACAGAGAGATAAATCTGACATATTTTCCATTCCATTTTCCTTACATCACCTTTAATTATAAATCTAGAGAAATTTGACACCTGAAAGTGAATGCATTCTCTGTTATGCATGCTTTCCAATTGTTCTGTCATGTTCTACACCCTCCGCACATCTCACTTGCTTTAGGATGACACCAAATTCCTGTTAAATCATGCACTTTAATGGTTTGTTTACACATTTCTCCATCATGGAGACTAGCAAAGACTGTTTTTATATCACACAGAAGATAAGGTTCTTATGATTCTGAATATCCAGTAGAAGCAGAATGTCTAATATACACTTGAAGCTCAGCAAATATTTCTCTCAGCTGCCAAATAAATAAGTATTTCACAGTCCAGTCTATAGATATATAATGATCATTCAATAAAGGTTTAGCAATGTATCTTGCTGTAATAGATTTCTTAATACTTGAACTAGACAAAAATATTTTGAATATTCTTACTGCCCACGTACAAATATCTTTTAAGAGTAACTTCACTATAGAAAAGCACCCAAATAGTGTAAAATAATAAAATATCATTATTTTATTAATCAAAAGAGATTACTTTTAGCATATAAATAATAAAGAAATGCTCAAAGTTTATGGCTATAGGTATACTAATTGAATTATTAATTAATCAGCATATACAAAATCAAAACATTATTATAAATATGTATATGTGACAGTATAAAAATGATGAAATAAAAATAGAGGCGAACCTACCTGGAACATCCAAGAGAGTCCTTACATCTCCTATAAACTTAAAAGTTCTCCTCCAAAAGTACAACATATGTTCAAATGCATAATTGGTGTTTGACTATCTAATTACCAAATCCTCTAGAAGGTTCTATTGTAGCAATGTCATATCTAACCAGTTTGAAGAAGGTGTTGAAAAATAAGCCTCTTTGATTAGACAAAATATGGCTGTACCATCTGAAATACTTCTCTCTTGGCTGAAGAAGTCACAACCCACACTCAATAGAGAACTAATTTCACCCCAGCGCAATTTATTTACATAAAGCTTTGAAGCTATCATTGTTTGTTTTCTCATACTTAGTGGACTGGTGTTGAGTTTCAATAGTAGACTCTTAGGTAAGAAGGTCTCCGAGTAAAACTAGATATAAAAATATCTAAAGCAACAGACTAGCAAATAGTGACACCGAGAGGCAAAACATGAAAAGAATGAGGAAATATGACCTTTCCCAAAAGATGATAACTCTTATGTCAACTTCACACAAGCTAGAGTCATTTTGGAATACGGTAGTTTAATTGAGAAAATACCTCCACCAGAGTGGTTTGTAGGCAAACTTGTGGTGCATTTTCTTGATAAATGACTGACATGAGTGACCCCAACTCTCTGTTAGTGGTATCATCCTTGAGCTAGTGATCCTGGATGCTATAAAAAAGCAAGCTTAGCAAGCCATGGGAAGCAAGATACTAAGCTGTGCTCCTACATTGCCTCTACTTCAGTTTCTCTCTTCAGGTTTTTGTCTTTCTTGCTCTGATTTCCCTCAATAATCTTGTATGACCTGAGAGCTATAAGATGAAACCCCTTCTTCTCCAGGTTGATTTTGGGTACAGAGTTTTATCACAGCAATGGAAACCCTGACTAAGATACTTCTTAATGATGAAGGTGAAAGACATAGATGTAGTTACATTGACAAATAAAGATTTGTAAAGTTTACTAGTAATCATGATCAGCTAACTAAAGGAGTACACAAGAAAGCAAATAAGTCCAATCCAGAGCCTGTGGAGGAAGGGCAAAAACTTAGTGGAAAAGGTCAGAAAGTAATATGTGAGAAAATAATCAATGTTGGTGAAAAACTAAATAATATAGAAAACTTTCAGAAAAAAAATTGAGATTTGAAAAGCTAAAAATATCAGGAATAAAAAAGAATCACTGAGTCAAATAAAAAGCATACTAGATTGTAGGCAGAGACTGCTTGTTCATTTCCCAGCTGCCCAGACCTGAAATAATCACACAGAAACTGTACTAATTACAACACTGCTTGACCAATACCTTAGGCATCTTTCTAGCTAGCTCTTTTATCTTAAATTAAGTACATTGTAAGCAACTTTCAAAACTTGAGAATTCATAGAGACCTCTTGCTGCCTTGACAGTCACCCTAAGTTCTTCTGTACCATTGGGGCAGCCATATTAACCCTACAGGCCCATATCAGGCAGACTTTTCAGTGAAGCTGGAAATATGAAGATGTGTTCTGCCTTTTACTAGCAAAGTTCATCAGTTGCTTTCTTCTGTGTCCTGCAGAATGTCTGGCAGTTTATTTCATGAAGCAGGAACACTGAAGGACTATCTCACTTTCTTTAGGCAATTTATGTAGTCATTTTTCTGTGGGTCCTGCATGTCCAGTTCATACAGCATACCATCAAGCAGTCTAGGCAAGAACAGTTTCTTGTCCAAATGGCTAACAAACTCCATAAGGAGTCTCTTTAATGGCCATCTTCCTCTTGAAGTAATTGAAGTTCCCAGGATCAGATGGTGTCTCGTTGTTATCAAAAGTCCTAAATTTGTAAAACATTTTAAATTCTATATTCTATTAGTCTTTGAAATGTTTGAAAAATACCTATTAATCTAAAATATAAATCTACACATCTAGAAAACTTAACCAATATGACTATAAGCTTGGCTATTACAGATGACTACCTCTTAATCTGTATTGCTTAATTAGACATTACATTTTTAAATGAGCTGCACAAGTACAATACCTCAAACAAGAGCAGAAATATACTTAAAACAAAGTTGACCTTAAATTTGTTTCAATAGACTAAGATCCATACCAACTCAAAGTATTTATCTCTATAGCATATCCCCCTTTAAATATAAACAGTCATTTACAAACAATCATTTAGGGAGTTTATTCATAGTTCTCTCCAAACTGCTTCCTGATTTTTTTTGTTGGGCTAAGTATTTTTGTATGTTCACAGATACCTTTCAGGTGGTCTTGATCCATCAAACTACATTAGGCTGGAAGAGATCCACAGGTTCTCATCCTCTGTGGAAACAAAATCAGAACTTGTTTTCCAAAGCAATATATCCTTAGCCTCAAATTTTGAAGTCAAGACACCTTAAAATATATGTGTTGGTTTAGCTTAACAGCCTGTACAATGAAATATCCACCTACTCTCTCTACATCTCTGTTTAGATTTTCAGCCTGACTTTAATCTGTTAAGCCATTGACCAAAAGCAACTTCTTTATTAACCAATGGCAATAAAACATATTCAAAGCCTACAGAGGGGAATCCCAAATCACTGGAAAGCATCACCAAGACAAAATATCAGAGATGGAGGAGAAAGTCAGTGAAATACTACACTCAAACATAAAGAAAAAAGATGAAGAAATATGGCCACATACCCAAGAGCATTGGGTTATGAAAAAGGACCAAATCTAAAGATCAAAATGATAGAAGCAGGAACATAGTAGGTGTATATGATAAAGATAATGAAATTATACAAGAAAAATTTACAAATATAAAGAGAGAAATAGACACCCAAGCACAACAAGGCATTTAGAACTTTAAATAGAAGAGGCCAAAGAAGAATTTGTAATGAAGATATGAAGAATATAAATAAACAATTTAAAAAGATAAAAGAGGAAATAACTCAAAAGCGCAACCCATCATGATAATATCAGATCTTTCATTACCAACCCAAATATCAAGAAATTATGCAATGACATATTTCAGTCTTTGAAAATAAGAAAATTATCAGTTGATAATGCTGTATACAGTAAAGTTATCATTTAAAATTTATGGATAAAGAAAGGCATTTTATTATTTGCAGAGTCAAATATAGACTATGACCACTAACAGCTAGTACTCTAGAAGATCCCAAAGAATGTTAATCACAGAGGATGAAGAAAGGCAACGTTGGTCCCAACAGTATATGGAAACAGTACATTTTATGAGAGGGAAAGATTAATCAAAGAGAGTTAAGAAGTAGTCCATCATGATCACCTTAGTAAACCTTTATCCTAATTGGAAAGTACAGAACAAATAATCATCCACACAACCAGTCGATAATTTATAGAAATTACTACATATCTCTCAACAATAATCTTAAATGTAGGTAGTTTCAGCTCACCAGTAAATAGACAGAGACTGGATGACTAGATTCAGTACTCCACTGTCTCTTAGAAACATCTCACTGATAAAGAAACTAATGAGTGAGTCAAAGGAGAGAAAACAATCAAGCAAGCAGAAACTGAAAGCAAGCTGTTGTACCTAGTCTGCCATCTAGTAAACTCAATTTCATATTAAAATTACTAAAATGTTAAGATTTTTACATGTTATTAAAGAGAACTCTTCATGAGACATTATAATAAATATAAATATTTATATGTTCATCAAGGAATGGGTTTCCCAATTCCATGAAACCAACACTAACAGGCATACAAGTTCATGATGTTAAAAATAATGGGTGATTTTAGTATCTCACTCTCATCATCAAGTGTATCGACTCTAAAGTTCAACAAAGAAACTTCATGGTTCAACTACACCATAGATCAAACAAACAAATATGTACAGAACATTTCTCCTAGTAGATGTACCATTTCTGTTCTCAGTCTCCTTATATAAAAACCTATTAATAAGTGGATATGTACCCTAAAGATTTAAAGAAGCGCTGATTATTTTTCATATATTAAAGTTTAGGTTTGTGATTTCTTTAAGATTTCTTATAAGATTACCTTTCAGCATAAGTAATAAAGTAACTGGCCCTTTCTTTGTAACTGTGAAATGCAGTCTGCCAGTAAAAGACCTGCCCAAAACACCTTGCTTGCTACATGGTTAACCTATAACAAGTTGCTTGGGTATGAATGTATGTGGGTTCTTGGGATAACGTGTTTTTCACCTGTAAAACATAGAATGTTTAATCCTGGGAGGGAGATGGAAAACATGAATTTCCCTGTAATCATTCACTTGAGAAATGGAGGGCAGCTGTTCTGACTCCTGTACTGCCTGGAAGGTTCTGTTGGGGTATAAAAGCTGTAAAGCAAGAAGTAATAGAGGCAAGAAAACAAAGAGAGAGAAGAAAGAAGAATAAGAATTAAGAAGGGAAACATGAAGAGAGTTTGCAAAGAACACAAAGGAAATCTCTAGAACAGATAGAAAGAGAGAAACAAACCATGTCAGCATTCCCACCAAAGGTAAAGGGCCCAAGCACCCTCATTGAAAAGCAAAACATTTTATCTTGATACAAGACCTCCCTTCATCATTAAGGAATAGATAGGTTAAAAACCTATGATGAAAAGATGTGTCATGCAAATGCTAATCAAAAGAGAACTGAAGTAGCTATATTAATACCAGATGATAGAAGATGGCGGGGTAGAGAGGAAAGCTTAGATTCTAATATTCTGTTCAAAATATAAAGTCAAATATCTGACTTGATGATAAGTTAGGTTGACTTGCTGCTTCCTCGTTGAATTCAATAGCCTGTGTCACTTTAAATCAGATAAATGTATATGAATATAATTTACCTTTAAAAAAGGTAAAGTAGTCAATCTATATCTAATAGACATCAAGACAATAATTTCTTGTTCCCTTAAAGAATACTTCAAAATATCTGAAGAATAAATGGATGGAACACAAAGAGAAGTAGAAATATTGACAATAATTGGAGACATAGTCAGGGTTGTCTCAATAATTGACAGAACAGCAGGGGGAAAGTCACAGTGTAAAGGAACTGAGAAACATTATCCTCAACGTGACCTACTTACCATTCATAGAATACCCCACTCTCGAATCACAGAATAAAGGTTACTACAAATGCACATGCACTATACAACTACACAGAGAGGTTGCATTCTCAGCCAGAGACCAAAGCGCCATCTAGGAATGAACTAGAGTCCAGGTGTACTCTGTGAGTTCAGTGGGTTGAGATGAGAAACTACGACCATAAAAGGATCCGGATGTGTTCCACATAGATGGGAAGCAATCCATTAGTCAGAGAATCACAAATCACAAATAAAATTACAACAATTTCAGAAAAATATTATTCATCAAATAAAGTTGAAATCACAGTATATCAAGGTTGGTGAATGGTAACTAAGGCAAGCTTAAAGGAAAATGTATGTCATTAAATGCCTATAATAGAAAAAGAGACATGATTATCAAGGAACAATATATTATTCCTCCTTAATAAAACTGTAAAAAGAATAAAAAAAATAAAAACAAAAGTTAAAATTGGTTGAATTAAATAAAACAACATGGAGTGTGTTATCTTCAAACTTTCATAGTGTACAACTCAGTAGAATTAAAAACAAACTAGGGCCAACTCTATCGACAGCAGTTAAGGAAGTGGGAGAGAATGGTGGATCCTAGTGTTTACCTCTGAACTACTAACTGTTGTTAGACTATGGCAAAGGGAATCACTGTCTTTAGTTGTGTGTTCACCACTGAACTCACCAAACTCCAACAGATTACTCCACATCACACAAATGACCTTGGATCAATCACAATACTCTCTCTCTCTCTCTCTCTCTCTCTCTCTCTCTCTCTCTCTCTCTCTCACACACACACACACACACACACACACACAGAGAGAGAGAGAGAGAGAGAGAGAGAGAGAGAGAGAGAGAGAGAGAGATTCATGAGGAGTTGGGCAAGGAAGAATGGAGGTGGTAATGTAAGTATGGTCCATACATCTTCAACACTGTTGAAGAATAAATTTAATAAAAATACTTAAGGTAGACGCAGTCAATTCTACACAAATAGTCTTGCAAATTTAGAAGGAGGAGTGTTTTCCCAACTCCAAATATGAGATCAGAACTACTCTAAACCCAAGCCATGTAGACATTAACAGAAAGCTAAACCATTCCAGCTTACTGGTATGTACTGACAATTATCTTAAATCCTTGCAAATCAAATTTTTCAACCTGTAAAACTGACAAAAAAGTATTGAGGTAATTGCAGAAATATAAAATTGTTTAGCATTGTAAAACATGTTCAATGTGACTAGATAAATAAGATAAAAAGAAATACAGTGCAGTCCTTTATGTTTAAAAAATCATTTGAAGAGTTTTAATCAACAAATATGTATAGAAGGTCAGCATCTATAAAGTTTCTTCAACTTCATAGTAGCCATAAAACTGATTACAACAGATTAGAAAGTGCTGTCTTTAAACCAAATTGCAACAGACTGAACATGCACTCTTAAAGTCATGGAATTTCCTGTTGATACTTCAACTCAGCAGCATCATATTGGAGGCCCTAACCAGTGAAGCATGATAGCAATGAAAAATAAAAGCTTTTAGATTGTAACATGAGGGCCGGCTTGTTGGGGTATCTGTCTCAGCCGGTACCCCACAGCTGGCAAGTTCCAAAGAAAATCACTCACAAAGGACTCCATAAGATTATAAACTGATTGGCCCATTAGGTCAGGCTTCTTATTAGCCCTTGTAACTTATATTAATCCATTATTATTATCTATGTTAACCATATGGCTTGGTACCTTTTTCAGCTGTCAGCTAACATGTTGCTTCTTCAATGGTTTAGGCAGGAATGGAGGAACGCGCTTTCTCTTTCCTTGCCTTCTCCTGTTCTCTTTGCCCCGCTTCTACTTCCTGTCTGGTTGACCCACCTATACTTCCTGCCTGGCCAATCAGTGTTTTATTAAAATACATGATTGACAGAATACAGACAATTCTCCCACACCATTAGATTAGGAAGAAAGAGTCACATCTATGGATATTTTTGTATAGTATCACCAATTTGGAAAATTCTAAGGAAACCATTGAAAAAACAATAAAGTCAATCTTTGAGATTTTGCAAGGCTATAGGAATCATAGTACATAAAATTGGTTATATTTCTATGTGTTAGAAATTAATCACTATATTTAAATTATTTTCAATAGTATAAAGATTATCAAATACAAATATATATGAAAGATATGTAATATTTATTTGACAATAACCATAAGTTACTGATGAGCTAAGTCATCAAAAGCTAAGATGAAAGGAAGATCAGACCATGTCCATGGATAGGAACCACAAATCTTACTGAAATATGAGTGCAGAACTTTGTCACTTTTAGATCATAGGAAAATTTTTCTGATACTTGAAGAAAGAAGATTTATCAGGAAGTTACTGAGTGCTACACCTGCAAGGAAAACTCAGTGATGGAGTGAAGGAAGAGGAAGAGAGGTGGATTAGAAATGAGGTTTTAGCAAATAGATGACTAATAAACATGGGGGCAGACTCTCAACATCATTAAGCATTAATAAAATTCAATTTAAAATAACAATATGATATCTCCTTGAATATGTAATAGAATGGATCTAAACAACTCTGAAAATAATTAGCAATATCATGATGGGGCAAGTCCAGAACTCCATCACTAGGTGGGTATGGAGTGATGCAGGGACCTTCATAAGCAAATTTAAAGCTTTATGTAAGTTAATGTGTGCCTTATCAAAGTAGAGATAATGCGATTTCATGGTATGTTTTCATGGACAATGAGATATAGGTCTACAAAAGAGCTATGCAAGAGTACTTAGCGTTATTCACTCTGGCATCAAAGTGGAAACACATTAAGTACATCTAAAGTCGGAAATGAATAAACATATTGAGTCAGAGCCACATGGTGGGTGGAATAAGCAGGTCTTTAAGAATTATCCTGCTACCCTAACTTTGTAGTGCACATCCATTTGTAAGGCAGTCTAAGCAGGAGTGAAAATGAGATCAGTGGTTGCTGGAGGCAGTAGAAGGGAGGGACTGACTAAAGAGAACTTGAGGGAGTTTTTAGCACGGTGGACAGCTAAGGTTGCCAGTGATTTTGCGGCTACATGGTAGTATGTGTTTTTAATTACTCACAGAACTGTATGCTTTCTAAGGACAAATTTCATTACATATAGATTACACTTCATTAAATCCAACTCCACAAAATGTTAAAAGAAACACCAAGTGACCCTTAACAAAACTGTTACAAAGTACTTAAATATAATCTAATCATTCCAGAGAGCCAGTTGGGAGCCTGAAAAATAAACAGTATGCTTATTCTATGTGTCTGCTGGCAGAAGGCTCTTGTGTGGTAAGAGAACACCAGGGATCTGAGAGGCAGGTTCACTAACTCTGAGGGTGCCAATCAACTGGTATTTTAGATATTTGTCTGGCCAAAGATTTCTTCAAAAATTGTAGGGAAGAGAGATGTGGTAGTTTAATAAACTCATGTAATATATAAAATTTAATATACCTAAAGATGAATGTACTATGTTAATCATATATAAGAGGTTCTTGATATTGTTAGAAGAATTTGGAGGCCACTTCAGGGTTAAAATTCAGATAGAGATTGCTTTGAGCAATGTGTGCAATTTGTGAAAAAAATTTATTTCAACTGACAAGTTTTCATAAAGATATCTAACAGTAAGAGATAAATAGCAAATGTATTTGTACTACAAAATTTTTAAAAATTTCATTTTTTGGGAAAATTAAAGACTTAAAACTATCTGGGAAGGTTATAGATTAAGTACGAGTCAAAATGTAAAATTTTGTTTATTTGTGAATGAGATACTTGGTTTTGAAGGAATACAAATTGTTCTGTTAAAATCTAAGCTCAACCTAAATTCATAATGCACAGGGATCTGAATAAACTGTTCCCCAGCTCTAATGTGACATCACATTTGTTTAGCTGGAACTCAGATAGATTGGAATATCAAAACACAGCAGGAGTACTAATATGTTTCCCAGAATAACAATAGAGAGAATACTTACGCGTTTTCCCTTACCAAATGTATCACTGCAATGACGCTGATAATAATTTACCCTTTGGAGAGAAAACCAGACCTTCTAACCACTGCAGCTCACCTGCCTCTTTACAATTTATATTTCTTCCTATTCTTCCATCTACCTCACCAATGCTGACTCAGGACCTTGTTCTTTCTACCAGTAAACTAAATTCCTATGTGATCTGATACTTTGGTGTGGGAGGTCCTTCTGTCTATATGTTGCTTCTATTGGTTGATGAATAAAGAAAAATGTCTTGGCCTGATAGGGTAGAATTTATGTAGGCAGGAAAGACTAAAATGAATGCTAGGATAAAGAAGGGTGGAGTCAGGGAGACGCAGTGGAGCTGCTGGAGATAGACGTGCTGAAGCTTTGCTGATAGGCTACAACCTTGTGGTGATATACAGATTCCTAGGAATGGGTTAAAAGAGTTAGCCAATAAAAAGTTAGAGCTAATGGGCCAAGCAGTGATTTAATTAATGCAGTTTCTGTTTGATTATTTTGGGGTTAAGCTAGCTGGGTGACAGGGAACTGGGCAGCAGGTACCAACAAGCGGCTCTCTCCTCCAGCAATACTTAACCAAACAAATGCTTCTTAATTCAACATTCTTATGTCAGCACCAAGAAATCTGATGGAATCTTAAGGAGCTATGGAGAGCCAACACAACAAACCTTCTCTGTCTAAAAACACATATATTTGTGTAAGCTAAAGATTGTCTCTCTTCCTGGATTTCTGAGAACTTTTCTTGATAAAAAATCAGTCATCAAAAATTTGATGAAAATTAATCTGTGAACATCAAGAAGAAAATTGAAGCTCTTAGAGAAGACATATGACTTGATTAACCAACATTTATCCAAATGCCATTCTGAAAACACTTCCCCTGGGTTGTCAAAAGCACCAGAATACCAGAGGATCTGGATGAATTCTCAGGACATTCAATTCGTGTAATAATATATAGATATATGAAATTATATCTAGTTTGTAATATTATCAGCCCCTCAGTTCCCCATGGCCAATAAAATCAACAAACCATTAAAATTATTTCAGCCCTTTTATAATAATTTAAGTACGCATCATTTAGATGGTGTTTGACAATGTGTACTGTATATGATAATACATTCATTTCTTTAGAAAGAGACACAGTAATTTATAGAGTCCTAATTTTTAATATCTACCTAGATTAAGATATAATGCAGTTTTCATAGTGTGCTCAGTGGTGACTGGACTGCAAGACATGAAGCTATGTCAAATAAATATATAACATACAGATGGACGATCATTCACATTGAGTGTCAATTTGTTAACTATCATCCCTAATTCAAATCTTCTAACTTGATAAGCATATATACACAGGAATCTTGTAGGCAGTGGAATGCTTGTTACAATAAGAGTAGCTAACAGGTCATAATGGGTGGGATCTTATGATGTGATATTAAAAGGTCACTGATGTCACTGTTGTCAAAGAGCCTGGGCATGCACTCTGCGTGACCTGGAGGACACATCTGATGACTGCTTTTTCAGCTTGTGTTTTGTCATGGATTTAGGCTCAGCCTAATAGCAGCCTCAATAGCAGACTTTCTTCATGTAAGCCAAATCTAAGAGTCCAACTCTCATGGAGTCTTCCCTGGGATATGGTTATACTCTTCAATTAGAACTTACTTATCTTTGCCTGTCCTTACTTAACATCAGAGAACCCTTAGTAATTGGCAAGAAAGCATTCATTGCCTCAAATATTTTCTGGCCATGCCCCAAAGGACTCTAGAAAATTCATGCTGCTTTACCTCACACTTATGCCTCTTCCATTTTGAATTATTTTAAAAAATGAAGAAAAATGGAAAAAGCTTTATTTTGAATTCAAATAAGAATGCAGAATTATGTGCATTGCCATGAAATTTAAATAATCTATACAATCTATGCAAATATGTCAAATATAACATATAACGTAATGCATTCTCCTGATCTTTA
The DNA here is from genome assembly GCF_982192425.1 of Myodes glareolus. Classification (NCBI taxonomy): domain Eukaryota; kingdom Metazoa; phylum Chordata; class Mammalia; order Rodentia; family Cricetidae; genus Myodes; species Myodes glareolus. The sequence goes on along the minus strand of NC_142049.1, from coordinate 24,490,195 downwards.
CATCTAGTAAATAATGAGCAGGATGAGTTTACCAAGTTAGTTTAAATGACAGCAATGTCTGTTCGATAGAAGACTGCTTCTTTGTAATTTTAATCATGTGAGACATTATTGTTGTGGAATAAACTGGTACACTCTGAAAATGAGTCTTTGCCAAGCACTTTCTGTTTGGTTTAATAAAGTGCTGAATGGCCAATAGCTAGGCAGGAAGAGGTTGATGGTACTTCCGGAGAGAGAAAAAGAAAGAGGAGATAACTCTAGGCAGGAGAGATGCCAAAGGAGATGGAGAGGAAGCAGGACATACAGGAGCAGAGGTAAAAGCCACAAGCCACAGAGCAGCAATAAATGAATAGAAATGAGTTAATTTAGGTTATAACAGCTAGTTAGAAACAAGCCTAAACTAAGGCCGAGTTTTCACAATTATTAAGTCTTTGTGTCATGATTTGGTGGCTGTTGTCCTAAGAAAAACCTGTTTATATATGGTACCAACGTGGGACCTGAATATTCAAACATAGGGTCTGAGATAGCTAAGAAAATTTCTGGACAAGGAGCCAGATGTGGCTTTTTAGTCATGTAATTTCTCAAATGGGCCCAGTGCTTGTCATACAGAGTTCCGGCTATTGGCCACTGCCTGTAGACTGGAATCAACCACAAGCACCTTGTGCCAGTACTAAGTGCTAAGCTGTGTGATTTGACAGCTGACATGGCAGTTTAATATTTGTCTCACAGGAATAGGTACTCAGTAAAGACAGATATAGACAGATAAAACCTCTAAACAGGTTACAGTGTGTTAAAAAATGTGCATAGTCTTAAGAAAAGAAAGTGGGTATAGAGAGTCAGAAAAAAATACTTTGTAAATAATAAAAAAAACCTTTAAAAGCAGAACTAAATAATATAAAAAGGATAAGCTATACAAAAATGAAAAATACTATGCAGGGAGTCTGAATCCTGTACAGCATTTGTTGGCTTTGGATTTTTTTTTTATTGCTGAGAGACAATGTCAGCTGCTGAGAGACATGGGATTGTAAGAGGGAGTGCTGAAAATGTATTGCTTTGGAAAAGAGGTTTTGCTTCTGTTTCCACAGGAGAAGAAAAGCTATGGCTAACGTCAAAATTGAAAAAGATTAGATTTGAACAGGAGAGACCTCTTGATTAGAAGAGGCAGTAATATACCAAACAGCATGGCAATTCAATCTAAACTAACTTATAAGATTAATAAATGCCTTTCATTAGATCAGATATAACCTGCCCAAAAGGGAGGCTCCCCAAACTTAAAATTCAGGCAAGGTTTTGTTTTTCTTTCTAGGTGATTAAAGGCGCCCAACTAAGAATCTGAGGACAACCAAACAAATGAGACATCTGAAGAAAAAGGACAAAAATTATCCAGAAAACTTTCCCAAGTAAAAGGGAAAATTGGTCTACTTATATAGCACATTTCCAAAGATAAAATTAAATAAATCTTCACAAATGTTTGTTTCTACTGTTTTCTAGAGACATATAAGGTAAATGACATTTTTGTTTTCCCAGTTCAAAAAAAACATAAGGCTGAATTAGAGTTAGAGCATGGCTCTCTCCTTCTCTAAATCTAAGCATACTTATTATAGAAAAACCCAAAATCTCTGTCTCATGTCAAAAGAGTCATCTGGTATGGGACAGAAGAAAAATTAAAATTAAGGGACTACTCTATAGCCACTAATCTCATAATCCTTTGGTTTTATTTTGACTCTTTAAAACTTTTCTTAATGTATAAATATCTCAAAATTTGTAAGATTTACATATATATATATATATATATATGACTTTATCTTGCAATATTAATGGTCACATAGAGTACTAACTAATTCTAGAAAAGACTTCATCTAGCTTTCCATACGTGATTTAAGGCTTGAGTCTGAATCAGGTAACAAGAAATTAAGTTTTTCTATCCCAAATGTACTTAACAAATTGTGGTTATTTAAGTTCTCTGAGAACTATTGTATATGACATTTATAGTGTTTAAATTTTCTGCAGTGAACTGTAATTATTCATAACAGTGACCTTTGAAGTCTCCAAAAGTATGATGGTGTTTCCACAATGATGATTCCATCTGGATGATGGCAATGCCACAAAACTGATAAGCACTACCCAAAGATCAGCTTTAGACTACAAACTGCTCAGGACAATTTAAAGGTGGATAGCTGATGTAGTCCAGCCTTAGAGACTACTCCAGTCAGGACTTCAGAATAGTCCTGCACTTTCCCATCACACAGAGACTAGATAACGGCAGTTCTCCCAGGACTTTATTATCTCAATTTTCTCAGCGTCCCCAGAAAACAGGAAGCACTCGAGAAAACATAACACCCACATTCCCAAAAGGTGAGGTGGAGAATCATTTTTGGTTACTTAGTGGATTATGGATGATTATCATAATTTAGGGGAGTTGATTATAAGTTGTTATTGGTCATAGTCAGGGAGGAAACTAATAAAGGAGATTAAATTCAGGGATCTCATTCTGAAAAGAAAAGGGGGATACAGGAATTATAGGATAAAAGAGTAGATTATAGAATCTACTTATAAACAAAGAAACCCAACTAGTAGTCTTAAATATTTTACATTGGAATGTATTTTCTATATTGATACAAGTTTAATATTTTTGTTATACTGTATATATGTTCCTACTACTGTTTAAAGTATTTTCGTTTATGATACTATTTTAAAATTATTTTTGTTAGGACATATTGTACATATGTTTCTACTCATGTTCCAGGTACTGTATGTATGTCACTCATTTAACAATGTAATTTTACTTTCTAGTCTTTGAAAATTATTACTATAAACAATTTAGGATAATAAAGAAATGCAGGTTAGTAATTAGCCACTTATAACAATCAAACTTGTAGTAATGTTAGGTATGTTTTTAAAGTCAAACAGATATATTTAAGATAGACAGTGGTCTTCAAACACTTAGAGACCTACAGAATATGGAATTTAAAATGTTTTAATAACTTACAGCTTTTCATGACAATAACACATGTCTGCTTTGGCAGCACCAATATTCTTCAGAGTAGATGATGGGCATCAAAGAAATTCCATATGGAATTTGCTTCCATTGTGGCGAAAGTTAGGCACTGGGCAAGAAACTTTCCTTGCCTTGGCTGATGACAGTATGATTTCCAAACTGTACAATCAAGACACAGAAAAAAGAGATTGCCAAACTTTGCCAAGACAAGATGGCAAGAGAGTTCAAAATTCCTGCTTCATAAAAGAAGTCTGTCAGATATTCTAGGCCTGCAGGCCAAAGGTGGCTATCCCGATATTACAGTGAAACCTTGGGTGACTGTCCAGACAACCAGCTTTTTCTGTCATTTCTCTAGTTTTGAAAGTTGTTTGCTTTGCACTTTCTGTTTACTCATGTAATACTATGTCCTTCTTGGGTCTCTGGTGGAGTAAAGACTACAGAGTTACAGTTACACTTTACCTTGTTACTAAATTCAGAAAAGAAACTCACAAAGATGTATAAACTATACCAAGTTGAGGGACATGAAAGCTTATCTATCCAAGAAAATGTTTTGAGTTCAAAAAATAGTTTTGGGTTTGTAATACAAGTTATGATAGCAAATAAATTAGAAACAAAGCTTTAGACTCACCAAGTTAGGATAGATAATGTAGTGTTTTCTCTGAATTTGACAAGTACAGATGAACTAAACACTGTGAATATAATTCTTACCTGATAATAGTTCTTATTATATATGGTTTTACAGTGTTAGAAATTAAAACATTACTTTTTTATTTAGACAAAAAGGGGGAAATGTTGCAGGATAATCTTTTTGTACACTGTGAAAATGTGTCTTTGCCAAGGCACCTTCTGATGGGTTTTAGAAAGAGCTAAATGGCCAATAACTAGGCAGGAAGAGGTTAGATAAGACATCTGGGCAGAGAAAAATGAGGAGGAGATGAATCTAGTCAGAGAGATACCAAATGAGATGAAGAGGAAGCAGGAAATGCAGGCAGAAGGTAGAAACCATGAGCCACATGGAAGCACATAAATTTATAGAATGGGTTAATTTTGGCTATAAGAGCTTGTCAGAAACAAGCCCAAAAGTAGGGCAGTGGTGGTGCACACCTTTAATCCCAGCACTAAGGAGGCAGAGGCAGGTGGACCATTGTGAGTTTGAGGCCAGCCTGGTCTACAAGAGCTAGTTCCAGGACAGGCTTGAAAACTACAGCAAAACAGTGTCTCGAAAAACAAAACAAAATAAAAGAGAAAAAAAGAAACAAGCCTGAATTAAGGCAAAGCTTCCATAATTAATAATAAGTCTCTGTGTCATTCTCAGTCTCTGGCATTCTAAGAAAAATTCACCTACACATTATCTCAAAGATAAAGATTGCATTATCTAAAAACCCAGGAAGAGATGCCAATCAGAAGACCTGCTATCTCTCAAATAAACAAAGCAATAAAATTTTGAGTATGGTGATGAGGCTTTTCTGTAATAATGACCACAATGCTTTGCAAATTCTTTTTATCCTAATATATCTGATGGTATTATGAATATATTCTAATATCTAAAGGTTTCTCTAGAAGTCACCTTCTTTGCTCCTATAAAAGAAAACATTGAAATAATAAAACTTCAGGTGAAGCTTTGACTGATGGTGTGAGTCTGCAACTCCAGCTGCTCAGGAGGCTGAGGTGAAGAGGATCTCAAGTTCATGACAATCGAGGCTATAGAATGAATGCTGGGCCATCATGGATAACTTCCGGATACCCTTTCTCAAGATAAAGAGCAAAAGCAGAGATGGACCTCAAGCTCAATGGCATTGTTTGACCCACAATTTTAAAAAAAATTATTTATTTTTATGTGTATGTGTGTATATGCTTATGATCTTTTGGCATGACAAGCGTATGGAAGTCAAATAACAACTTGCGGGAGTAAGTGATCCTTTTCTACAGTGTGGGTCCTGGGGACTGAATCGAGATCCTGAGGCTTGGTGACAGGTGTCTATAGTACCAAGCCTTCTCTCTGGCCTGAAGTTGAGGTTCTGATGAAGAACTCTGAGATTTGTGGAATTTCCCTTGTAGCAGAATGTCTTCAGAAAGGTCTGTAGTACAAATTCGAATTGGTCTTAATAATAACAGCCCAGAGTCAGATATCAGGATAAATGCTGAAAGATCAGAGAGACAAGGAAGTAAGCCACAGCTGCCTCTTACCTCAAAAGGGAAAAAGCTCCTATCTCTGCCCTGCCTCATCACTTCCTCTCTCTGACTTTCCACATCATTTCCTGTTTCGTCCTCTCAGATGCTGGGATTAAAGGTGTGTGCCACCACGGCCTAGTCTCTATGGCTAACTAGTGGCTAGCTCCACACTCTAATCTCCAGACAAGCTTTATTTGTTAGTGTACAAACAAAATATTACCCCTCTTAGCCTTTATTAGGTGGTTTACTGCAGATCTACAACTGCCAGTAACATCCTTTGCAAACATTTGACTTTTGAAATAATTGAGTTTGAACTGCACATGTATGTTGTAGGAGGCCACTTGTTTATTCCTGGATGCCCAGACCCAAAATAACCACACAGAAACTATATTATTTGCAACACTATATGACCAATGGTTTAAGCCTATTTACAGATAATGCTTATATCTTAAACAAACCTATTTCTATTCATCTATATATTGCCACATGACTGTGGCTTACTGATAAGGTTCTGGCTTGTCTGTCCCTGGTCACAGTTACACAGCATCATCTAACTCTGCCTTCTTTCTCCCAGTATTCAGTTTATTTTTCCTCACCAAGCTCTACTCTACCCTATCACAGGCCAAGACAACTTTATTATTCATTACCCAATAAAAGAAATACATATATACAGAAGGACTTCCCACCTCCTTTCCCCTTTTCTGTATAAATAAAATGGAAAATTTTAACTTTAACATAGGAAACTTACATATAATAGTTATCAAGGAAAAATTATAGTTATAATATTTATATATAATTTACCTTTTATTATAACTAAGGAAAACTATAAATATCTATTCTTCAACTACATCAAAGACTCCAAAAGGATATAATATTACCTAAGTGAACAAGAAACTCATTGAAAACAACTTCAAAAACTCTAGAATTGACATAGACATCTTGCTGCCTGGATAATCACCCAAAGTTCTTCTATATCATTGGGGCATACATCTTTAGCCTACATGCCCATAGTATTTGCCAGACTTTTTCATGAAGCAGGAAATTTCAAAGACAGTTCTACCTATATTGGCAGTTTGTCAATCATTTTTTTCTATGTCCTGAAGAATGTTCGGCAGACAGTTTCATGAGGCAGAAACCCTGAAGGACTATCTCACCTTTAGACAATTTCAGCAATCATTTCTCCATGGGTTGTGCATATCCAGTTCACACAGCATAATATCAAGTAGTCCAGGCAAGAGCAATTCCTTGCCCAAATGGCTAACAAATTCCATGAGAAACCTTTTTGATGGCCATCTTCCTCTTGAAGTAATTGGTGCTGCCAGGAACAGATGACCTCACTGTCACGAAAAATCTTAAGTTATTAAAACATTTTAAATGCCATATTCCCTAGGTCTTTGAAAGGTTTGAAGATTAGCTATCTAACTGAAATATATCTAGTAAACTTAATTAACATGACTATTATAAATGGCTATCTATTAGCCTGTATTTCTTACTTATAAATTATATTTTTAAATGAGCTGCATAAACACAATACCTTAATCAAGAGCAGAAATACATATATACAATATTACAAAATTGATCTTAAACTTGTTTCAACAGACCAGAATCCATATCAATTCAAAGTATTCTTCTCTATATCATACTCCCCTTTAAATGTAAACAAACATTTATAAGCAATCATTTGGGGAATTTGGACATAGTTCTCTCCAAACTCCTTCCTGATTTTTGTTGGGTGAAGTAATTTTAGAGGGGTGTTCACCACATTAGTGTGGAATTAATCCACAGGTTCTCTTCTTCTGTAGAAAAAAAGCAGAACCTCTTTTCCAAAGTAACATACCCTTAGACCCAAATTTTGAAGACAAGATACCATTAAAGTTTATATGTTGGGTTAGCTTAGCGGCCACGCAATGAAATGTCTCTCTGTACTTAACTCCTTCACAGTCAAAAAATTCAAAGAAAACTCAAAATTATAAATAATCCAGACTCTCTGTAAATATTCCATCGTTATATGGCTTATTTTTCTTTATTCCCTTATGTTTTATACACATTTTCTCTGCCTCTTTAAAGACTTTGTATTTAAAAATAAAAAAATTTACTTCTTTTTACAACTCTCTATACTCTTTTTCTTCTCTCTCCCAAGCCTACATACATTTTTTTAAAAACACATTGTGATTCATTTAGAAGTCTTTTTTTTATCTGAATCTGACATTATTGTATTTTCAGTAATCATTTTCTGACCAGAAGTGCCTTTTTAAGCTGACTCATCATGGCTAGGGCCAATATGGTCCTACCTGCTTGCTCTTCCCTGTCCAACATGATGGAGGCATTTTCACTGCCTCTGTGAACCATGCTCACAGCCCGATTTTCAGACACACAGTTGGTCTATGTCACCATTAAGCAAATTGTAACAGAGTGTTTTAAATAAGCCACATAATTCTTACTACATCTCCCTTGCAAACAGAGCCTATTTGTAAAAATGTTGTTACCAAAAAGCTGCACTGGGCTCTAGTTTTTCTGGGTTTAAAAGGCTTTATTTTTAAAAAAATATATACTTTTTTAGATTTTACGTGGAAATTCTTGTCCCACGCTGGTGTGCCAATTTGTAATAGGAGGCCATTTGTTTATTCCTGGCTGCTCAGCCCCGAATAACCACACAGAAACTGTTTTATTTAAATCACTGCTTGGTCTAGTAGATCTTGCTTTTAATTGGCTAACTCTTATATCTTAATTTAATCCATTTCTATTAATCTGTGTATCGCCACATAGCTGTGGTTTACGGGCATGTTTCTGTCTAGCTTCTGTCTCTGGCAGACCTACATGGCTTCCCATTGACTCTGCCTTTTTTCTCCCAGCATTCAGTTTAGTTTTCCCCACCTACCTGTGTTCTGCCATGCTATAGGCCCAAAGCAGTCTCTTTATTAATCAGTAGCAATCACAACAAACAGGGAAATCGAACATCAAAGAGATGCCATGGAGCCGCCAGAGGGAAAAGACAAGAGCTGCCAGTTGGAGCCTTGCTGGTAGGCCACAAGTCTCATGGTAAAATATAATAGAAATGGGTTAACCAAAGATGTAAGACCTAGCTAACAATATGCTTAAGTGATTGACCAAGCAGTGACTTAAATAATACAGTTTCTGAGTGATTATTCTGTGGTCTGGGCAGCCAGGAACTAACAAGCGGCCTCCTACTACAGACAAACAGCCTCCTACTATACATGTATGTTGACATGTGCATTGTTTTGGAAAATATACCAACTTCAGATACTTGCCAGTGAAAGTCATAATGTTGAGTATGTGAACAATGCATAGAAATACATAGTTGGTAGTATATTTTTAAATGTAATAGTATATAAAAATTTCTACAAATGTTCAAATTTATTAAAACTTATCAACACACAGGCCACATATGCCACCATTTGCAGCTGAACGAAATTTCTAAATACATGGGAAAGTATACTATTGAATCTTAGGGCATAAAATTACCTACCTGTAGTATGTTCTTTACAATTGTAATTATTTCACTAGTTTCTTCCATTGTTTTTGCAAAGTCTAATGCCATATGTAGATTTCTGACTGCTTGGAATGTGTGTGTCTCTAATGCCACAGCTGTGTAAGAGTCAGTTGTATCTCACACTACTCACTCTATTCATGCGCGCGCGCACACACACACACACACACATACACGCATGCGCACACATACACACAAAATGGTAAAGTCAGAAAATTTGCTTCTTACTAATGAGGAAGGATGACTAAGAGTGCTCCAACTTGTACAGGGCCCACTACTAAGAAGGTCAAAATAAAATTGAACCAGGAGAATTCAATGTCATATATCATATTCTTAAAGATAAAAGTCTGTCTTTTGACGGGAAATATATTCTGTTTTCCAAGACTACATTTGCTACTTTTTTATGGCTGTGATAAAACACCATAACCAAAGTAATCTAGAGACAGAAAGCTTTTCCTGGGCTTACAGTTCCATCACCATCATGGTGGGGATGTGTGGCCATGGTCAAGTGTGGCTGCTGAAAGAGCTGAGAGCTCACATCTAAAACCATAAGCAGGAAAGGGAGAGCAAACTGGGAATGGCATGAGCCTCTGAACTTTCAAAGTCTGACTCCAGTGACAGCTTCCTTTGGCAAGGTCACCCCTCCTAAACAACACCACGAGCTGGGAACCAAGTATTCAAAAGCTATCAAAAGCTTGAGAGTTTGGGGGGCATCACATGAAAGCCACCTCAGAGACTATAAAACAACTCAAGGCTTTAGCTCTGTGTTCTGATCATGGAACCTCAAAGTAAAACCATGCTATTCCCATGAGTACACATCATAATGTCATTTCCAGTGTTAGACTTGATATGTCACACAGTAGGTTTACTAGTTTTTGTTTTTTGAGCTAGATGGACATAACCATAGACATCAGGATGAGATCACATAAAACTCAAAATTCTGGGTGCCAAAGTTAGGAGATATGAGGACATTAAACTCAGGAGAGTTTTACTCTAATAAAAAGTGTATATAGTCCTTTGAACATGGAGGAATCACTGTTCAATCAATAAAGTGCAGAGATATCCACCTTCTTCATTAACAGGTATTTAATACAAATGCATGTTGGAAATAAACTTTCAGTGCAAGAGATTTATTGCTTAATACAACATTCATCAAGAAAATATTGGCAGACAAATCCAATAGAGAGATATCCATCTCCTACGATCACTCACCTTCTGCTTACACTTCATAAAGAAGAGGTCTAGGGAGTTTAATTTTGACTCTCTTCTTCTATAACTGCACTAATATAAAAACCAATCAAAGCTTCGATTATGATAACACCAGATAAAAGTATCTAGATGTGGTAACGGTGCCTTCCCTCAGAGCCTGAAATTCTGTGTCCGTTAGCAGTCAAGAGTTCATTGATAGCCTCACACATATGTCTAAGACTCCTGGGTCATTCAGATCTTCAGTGTGTCTTCTCAGGGTGAATTCAGCTCTCAGCTGCTAGCTGGGCCTCTCACCTGACCACACACCTAGACAGATCCAGCCATGGAAAGCAAGAACCAAGGTGAAGGCCTCTCACACCGCCCACCGTATTCCTGATGTCCTGCCCCCCATTCTTCCCTTGCCTCTCTCTCCTACTGCCTCTCAGTACATCTGAACTTTAAGAGGCTTAGGAGAGAGAAGAAATAAGACTTTAAATAATTTATTTGGGGAAACATCCAGTGAAGAGGAACAAATCATGTTTCGCTAAAAGAACCGGGACCTTTGACACTCCCCTTTTCGCTCCACTACCTGCTGCTAGAGCTGGATTGCATTAGGGAAATTTCCTTTGATGGCATTTTAATATTCTGCCTTGATGACTTTTTAGCAACATTTACTTTCAGAGGTCTCAAGTGTTCCCTCAGAGGAAATGAAACATGCCAAAGCCCATTACGAAAATCAAAATTTAAATACCTCCACCGCATTCGCGCTTACACACACTCCCATCAGTGCTTAAGCTGGAACTCAGCACTGTTCATTCTCTTGCTCGGTCAGTAATGAGTACATTTGATGAAGCATCCTAGGGTCAGGGAACACATGTCAGTGATCTAACTTAACCCATTGATTGCTTGGCCACTGAGGACCCCCGCAGGGTTTGATTAAATTGCAATATGCAAATCATTTTCAACTGCATTGAAAGAATTAGATTTGGGATGGGGAGGGCTCTTTTTTTTTTTTTTTAAACAACCTCAATTTCTATAAATAATGGGAGAAATGGAAACGCGACAATGTAGATTAGGTTCAGAGTTCTCAGGGAATTGCTCTGTGTTTATTCACCCTCTGAATCGACCTATTCTGTTTTCCTGCAACTCTGACCACTCTTGGCCCTTTGTGGAATGTTGCTGAGGGGGTTGCGTTTGTTTAAGTAATAGTTTATCTTTCTCCCATTACCCAGATGCCCTTGAGAAATTCCCCACATATTTCTGAGAAGGAGTATTTCATTTGTCACCAGGAGGCTGGGCCTCAGTGCCTAAGGTACCTAGACCTTGCAGGCATAAGCCATTCAAGTCACATTGCTGCTATTTTACATCTCATGTATAAGTTCCAGAAACTCAGCATCTGGGGAGATGGCTCAGTGGCTAAGAGTGCTGGCTCCCCTGCTCAAAGACTGGGCTTGGAATCCCAGCACCCACATGGAAACTCACGACAAACTGTAACTCCAGTTCCAGGTGATCCACCACCCTCCTTTGGCCTCCACAGGCACAGGTAGTTGAGTGGTGAGCAGACATATACACAGACAAAACACCCATGCATATTAAAGAGAAAAACAAAGAAACCATAAAACCTCTAGAAACTTAATAACTCAATGGAATCCACAGATGATTACATCTCCTAATATGGAAAAGATGTCTCTGTGAGTGTCTCTCTCTGTCTTTATCTCCCTTCTCCCCCTTGAACCCCATCTTCTTTTCATGACCCCAATCATGACGCTATGACCTGTGGGCAAGCTTGCTGTTGCATTTTCTCTTCAGCCTAAAATGATGAGATTTTAAGGCCATTCACGGTGGTCCACCAGGGGATAGATGATACCATGGCTGCTCCCTTTGAGACTTAAGACATCTTTCCTTAAGAGATATCTGAGCTTAGCCTGGAGCTGATGGGGAGCTGTGGTATGATCCTAACCCAGGAGTCTCTTCCAGAACCTTGAGAACAGCTTCATCATCTTAAAAATATTTATTTTTGAGATTATAATTACGTCATTTCCCCTTTCCTTTCCTCCCTCCAAACCCTCTCATAAACCCTTTCTTGCTCCTTTTAAAATTCATTAACTCTTTTATTTAACTGTTGATATAGATGTGTGTGCACATGTGTGTCATTTCTAATATTTACATACAAACTGTTCCGTTTTGATGATGCCATTTGTGTGTATTTGTTTTGGGGGCTGATAATTTGGCATTGGGTAAGTAATCCCCCTGCTTTCCCTTGGGTAAGACCATTTCTCCTGCTCTCAGCGTAAGTTGCCTGCACTGTTCTTGTGCAGGGCTGGGACATCCTGGTCATTCTCATGTCAACTTTAACATGTTGATTGCTATTTTCCTCATTCAGTTTATGTTTAGGCAATCGTGTTGGTGTCGCTTTTCCGATTGCTACGAGACACAATCTTACAGCAAACTTTGATATATTTGCCTCTTCTTCAATGATCACTGAGCCTCAGGTATGGAAGTGTGTTGTAGCTGTAGCTACTGGACTCCACACCTCCAAGAACTTCACTCTGGGCTAGTGAAGTTTGGGTTATCAACGAAAGCAGCAATAGATGGCAAACTGCTCTGACACCACCCTCATATCTTACAATTGTATTGCTATTCATTAAACTATGACATGGTGGAATGACAAAATGCATATACCCATGTTTGAGCATAGCATGACCACTCCACGCCTCTTTGGACCAGTAATACTTATCGCAGTCAGAGCTAGCAGGGAAGGGCTAGAGATCTTAATGACCCCTGAGAGTTAAACAGTAATTGTTCTTTTGCCTACAGTGGAATTTCAATTAGAATAATAGATACTTTCAAATTGTTAGCTTTAAGCAGTGTTCCCTATTTCTAATCTCCTGTAAATAGGTTGCCGGAGGATCAGGAAGAACCAGTACTTTGAAAACACACCACACCACACACACACACACACACACACACACACACACACACACACACACACACTACAGGGCAGCACAAGGAATTAAGACATTCTAGATTGAGAGAGGCTGGAGATATGCAGCCCATTGGGTAGAGCACACTTGCTTGCCATGGATGAAGTCTTGAGTTTGATCCTCACCATCACATAAACCGCAGGCTATAGTATATAAATGCCTGTGGTCCTAGTACTTAGTAGACAGAAGCAGGAGACTCAGTAGCTGTGTCAATCTAGGACCCATAATGAGCCTGAGGCCAGCCTGGGTAATGTGGGACCCTATCTCAAAACAAAAAGAGCAAAGAAGAAGAGACAGGAAGTAAACCTGGGATTGTTGTTAGGGCAGTGGAAAGACGGGAAGAACCCGGGAGGGGACAGACGGGGTTACTGCTGTTCATTACCCAGCAGCAAAGTTACTGTTTTCCCTGTTTACCCCGAGCCTCCTGCACAGCACAAGGAAGCTGGTGTTTCTGAGCCCTGGGCTACAACCCTGCCCACCGCAACCGGAAAAAGCCCATTTAAAACTTTTAAGAAGGAAGCCAGGCGTGGTGGTGCACACCTTTAATCCCAGCACTCTGGAGGCAGAGGCAGGAGGATATCTGTGAGTTCGGGGCCAGCCTGGTCTACAAGAGCTAGTTCCAGGACAGACTTCAAAGCTACAGAGAAACCTGGTCTCTAAAAGTCAAAAAAAAAGGGGGTGGGGGTGGGGTGGGGTGGGGAAGTGGAGAGGGCTGGAATGCTGCAGAGTTTCACAGAGACTGAGTGGTTCAAACAATTGTTTTCTCTCTCTTTAAAATTTAATTTATTTATTTTATACTCCAACCACAGTTTTCCCTCCTTCCTTTCCTCCCCATCCCCTTTTGACTGTCTATGTTCATCTCAAAACCGGGAGAATACTACATGTATAGTCAAGATAATGAGAAAATGATGAGGCTGCTGAGTTGATTCCATTGGCAATTTTTGCAAAGACAGACGTGGCCAGTCGCACTTGAGTTGATGGGATCCACCTCCTCGTTCTTCCACTTCACCTCCTGTTTGGGACTCACAAGTACATATGCATACACATCGCCACCCTTATTTTAAATCACTCTTTACTAGATTCTGTTTGGTCCGCCGTTGCTACTATTTTCTATGGAGTTTCAAATCACAGACAGAATTACTCCGTCTTTTTTAAACTCTAAATTGTTAGGCAACAACTGTCACTCTCATAATCTTTTGCGGGAAATCAATGAAAAACTCATGTTGCATCTTTCAGCCTCTCCAAGTCTCCGCCCGAGACTGAGCATCAACCTTCACCTTCATGCCAACCCCAGCTTTCCCTTTCATTAGTAGCTTATCTTTGCAGACACCTTATCTTGTGTCTCTGTTAGGTTGTCCTTCTCAGCTCCTCTGCATGCAGTGGGAGAGGGGAAGCTCTAAGTGTGGTCTAGAATTGCGATTTGGACATCCTTATCCATGATTTGGAATGAGAGGATATCAGCAAATTTCATTCGTTATAGTCACAAATGTTTTTTAAACTGCCGGGATTTTGTTTGCTTGCTTGGTTTGGGTTTTTTTCTTTGTTTATTTTGTCTCTGAGATCAGTAGGCTGGGGATAATGGTCTGCAGTGAAGGCTGAAAGTCCACGACACTCACAGCACACAGCTGAGTGCCTGGCTTGTACACATCTCTTAGGATGTCTTCCCGGTACCATCACGGGAAATGCTGGCACCACCGGTACCATTTCTTCCTACTGAAATCCTCAAAGTATTCATGGTACTCTTTGCTTAAAACAAAGAGTTTTCTTCCTCCTTGCTCGACACATCCCCAGAGCCATCCTCTCTCAGTCATGCCTTGTTCTCAGTGGCCTTTACCTCTGTTAGCGCTACCAAACACAGTTTTATTTTTCATTGACTAGGTTTTTATTTTTGACAGTTTCACACATGTAAACAATACATTCTGCTTCCCGTTTGCCAGACATCTCACTTACTCATGTTTCCCTCCCTGTCCTGTCCTCCCCCATTCTTCCTTGTAAGTCCCTTTGCCAGGTTCATAAGTTTTGTCTTATTTTTAACCTAAGAAATTAGGTAACAATGAATACATTCAGAAGTCAGCAGGAGAAAAGGGATGTTATTTAAAATCAGAAAGAGAGAGCTAGGCCTGGGATGTGGCATAGTGTCTGGCCAGGGCCTGGGAAAAACAGGGGACAGATTAGTGTATTGGAACGGCTCTGGAAAGAAATGAGAGCAGTACTTCCTAAGACACTGTGGAAAGCACTAGAAATTTGGGTCAATGAAATAAAGATAGAATGCAAGCAAGATAAGGGATTAAGGCTGAGTGAACATAATGTTATTTTATTTAATCTGGATAAGTTTTACTTTTGAGAAAAAGCAAAAATAACCTATTGTTATTTTCTGAGTTTCAGCTAAAACCTTATCAGAAGACTCCCATTCTAAGAAATATTAATTATGGCATAAGCCCCCTCCCAAAAAAATCAATAATCTGACACAAAGAACCTCTTAAAAATAATTTAGGAAAGTCTTCTAAGTGTGCTCTGATTGAAATTTACAGAAGAATTCTTTTTTTTTTCTTTTTTTGGTTTGGAAGGCAGAGATCTAGAGGAATGTGTTTATAAATAGGGCAATGAGCAATGATTGGAATCTGTTTTCTTTATAGCCAGCCATACATTCCATTTATATCAGAATATGTCAGGAAGAATATCTTAGTCTTTATCATGCCTCTACAGTTACTCGGGCATGATTTCTCCACAAACTTAATAAATAGTGTAAATTCCTGTCTTGAAGTGACTCATCATTAGCAAGATGACAGTCAGCATTCAGAAAAGGCCCTTGCAGTCAAGAGACGGTAACTTTTCCTCAAGCAGACCCCACCGGAAACTGCATAGGATTTGACTGTGACTGGCCCCTTCTCTTGACATGTCCACATAAAAATCTCTCAGGCTACAGCACAATGCAAAATTAATGTGTTCATCATTTGCTGCCATTATATCAACCCGATCCAAGACCTGTCTACGGGATCTCTGACCCACTACCTTCTCCACTGATCTCCATCCTGGCCCTCACCAAGATTATAAATCCATGGAGCCCACACCACGCTGCTCTTCTGTAACGTGAATTTATGCTAATGGCTGTCTGCATATGCTTATATCGCATATCTATATTAAGCTTAATAGTCTGTTACATTGCTTCTTAACCCTGTGTCCACACATGATTAACTTCTCTGATTTCTTTCGAAACCGTTATTAACACGGTACAGCCTTTCACTCAACATGTCAAAGTTTCCTGCCAGAGTTAGGTTGATTATAAAGCCCCTCGCTGCTTTGGCGAGCAAAAAGCACTAAAAATTAAAGATGTGTGAAGGCAGACTCCCATCTTTATGTTTGTACAACCTGGACCTGGCAAAAGCTTGAAGTCTAAACTATGCTCAGAAAACAATTCCCCAATTTATCATTGCTAAGTAAACAAAACAGGATATGCCAGGACTTGGTCAAAATGGGCTAGGCTGGTACAGTCTGGTACATCTCAAGCCAAACCATTCTTCAATTCAGAATTTGGCATTAATATATGTGAAATGTTTTGTTAAACTTATTAGTTGATTTTGAATGAGTAGATCGAGAGTTTTTAGATTTATTCTCCTTACACTATAGATTTTAGGATAAATCAATGAAGGGAACCTAGGTATTAAAGATTTCTAGAGAAAAACATAATCTTCAAAGCATGCATCAAGAGTTATAATCAATGAATTAAAAAAATATATCCATTAGGATTGTAGGTTTTCCTTGAAGAAAAATTCTGGAATGGTCAGAATTTGACGTCACTTAGCTAGCCCCAAGGACCAGCATTCACTTAAAAGTTATATTTTTTATAAATATAAAAACAATAGAAATTTGCTAAAGATCAAGTGAACAATGGGTTATTATTTAAGTTAAATATACTTAGGCAATAAAGTTTGCCTATAACAATCAATAGACTTTGATCTTGAAGCATTGTGTGATTGGAGGCTGCAGCCATTCCTAGAATTTAGGAGTGTTGGTTATTCTCGTAGAGGACCCAAGTTCAGTTCCCTCCACCCATGGGATGTTTCACAAGCATTCAAAACTCCAGTTTCAATGGATTCGACCCTGTCTTCTTACCTCTCCAGTACCAGACATATATGGGGTGCACCTACAAACAAACAGGCAAAACTCACGCACATAAAATAAATAAACCTTAAAAAATTGATACCTGTATGGATGAGCAAAGGCCAAAATTTGCTAATTTTCCAGATGTTTGCTACCATTATCAATAATAAATGGATACATTGTTGTTATAAAACATTAGAAATGGCTTGTTTTTACACTTACATTTTCTGTATTCACACACATACACGGCTATTTCTATTACTTGATATATGATGCATCCACATGCTGCCTCAAACAAAATGATGCATTGAAGCAGACTTCTCCATGCACACATCTCTCTCTGAGGTCTTGCTCCATCAGCTCTTATATTTGCATTGTGATTATTGTAAATCATGACTTAAAAGGAAATATGAAGGACCCCAAGAAAACAATGAGAATTTGTCATGGATCCAGCTTCTATAGCTTTCCTATGAAGGAACGTGGATATTTGGCTCTCTTTTTCCTCACATACAAAATATAATATTGCTGAATCATGCATGGAACATATCCCCAAATACTATATGGGTAATGGTACTCAATAGATACAAAGTCTTCCTAATTCTCTAGCCGTGAGTCCATCTGAAAACACTCTCAAAGTCTGGTTATCATTCTTGATTTTGAGTCCACCCTGCTCCTAGTTCTCTCAAAAGAGGTGGGTGGGACTCCTTTGCATTAATCCCAAGAGCATGCCATTCCCAAAGGCTCCTGTGCATACCAGATTTTACTAACCGGTGACAGATGAGAGAGGAGAGATCAGTCAATGAGTACTTTCCCGAAGAACATGGAGACTTGATTTTGGGTCCCCACCACCTATAAAAAAAGTCAGGCGTGCCTATAATTACAGCACTGACGAGTTGGGGAGACATGGATCTCCCTTGGTCTTGCTAACCAACCCGTCCATCTGATCTGCACACTGCAGTTTTTGTGAGAGACCCTAACTCAACAAAACATTGTAAAGAGTAATCAAGGAAGAAAAATGCTGGTTTCTGGCTGCCACATGTACCTACGTTCACCAGCAACAGAGACATAATACTGGTCGCCTTAGAAGCCATTTCAGTTTGTCTATCAAGGGTTTCAGCTTTCCTTGGTAGTCGCTATTCATGGAAATCACTGTTGTGTTCTCTCTCTCTCTGAAAACCCATTTCCCAGGGCTGCCCTTCTTGGTTTACCTCCATACTATTGCTCCTGAATTTCAAAATATGGAGAAGCAGTTTAACATTCAACCACTAGATCGGACGAGGCATATTTTAAAATACCAACGTCAATAATTTGCTTTTTCTCATATTAATTTCTTTTCTTACTATCGGAAGACATGTTACTAATGCTAGTCCTCAGACTGGTACATGGAGTCACACAAAGAGACAAATCAGACATTTATCTTTATTAGAGGACTAAGGGCTGCAAGCCACGGTTTCCCAGGAGAAGGCCTTGAATTGTGTTTCTTCCATAAGCGCTCACGGAAGACTGTTTAGTGGTCTTTTATTAGGTTTTAATTACATCCTCGCCCAGAACTGGATACATGTATAAATATGAATGGGATATCTGCCAGATATGATTTTAATAAAGTTATTAGTCACATTGTTTGATATGCTGCCTTGTAGAAAGTTCAGCGTCTCTTTGTCATGCTATTATTTCCAAAGTTACTAATTTTGTGCCAGAAAACTTAAAATCCTCCTTATGTGAAATGTTCTAATTTTTTAAAACAGTAGTCTATGGGAAAAAAGACAGTTAAGTAGATTGGGGAAGTGTTCGCTTGAAGGTTTTGGCCTAGGTCCTTTTCATATGCCACTGTCAAATGAAATCCCAAGATCCTTGCTGGCTGCCATTTGCAGAGGACCTCATGGGCCCCTCAGGTTTGCGGTGCACTTAATTTGAGGTTAAATCCCATAACAAGCTCGTGGCAAAAGACAAAGAAAAGCTCGTCTTTGGACTTCTACAAATATTTGAGGGAAAGTCGCTTCACTGAAGATCTCAGAAAGCCTGAAGCAGCATGAGAAGCTGCAACTGAGTTTCCATATTTTGTCGACATGCAAATAAGCCCTTTATTTTCTTCATAAGGTGCCTTGCACATTTGCATTGAGCGTCTATTTCACGTTGGTTTGCATGAACAAATGGTGCGCTCTGTTGGATTTTCTTCTTATCGATCCTGTAGCTTTAACGCCGAGAATGCTAAATATCAAGACATATCTCTTGACTCAATATATCATATTACCTGTAATGAGGGAATTCCTTCAAGATCTACTTTTCAAAATGAAAATGTGAAAGTGCAAAGGTCGTATCAATTCTATATTTTAAAAAAAAGTTTATGGGTTTGGGAGTTTTACTCGGTAGTAGAGCATTTTACTAAATGCCCTGGGTTAGCCTCTTTGAACCACAAAAAATGGAGGAGGTATTTTTATATAATGTCTTTAGTTAACATTGTTATGGGACAAGAGATACCCAAGTCATTATCTTAACAGGCATTGCATACTAAGGTAATAATACAATATGCTTCTCATTTGTTTATTATGTGTGCAGCTAGTGCACAACACTGTGCAGATTAAATGTGTCTGGTTGGACAGTATTTATTTTTCTATGCCTCAATATTTATGGCAAAAACATATGTGATGCATATGCTAGATAAATATGAGAAAACATGTTTGCTATCAAATCTAAAATATCCCTGGTAATGGAACACGTTTTCATTTTCATAAGGATGTTTTATTAGAGCTCAAAACTAAATAAATGATTCATAGTCCTTGAACCCTGAGACATCTTCCTGTGAACACACCAGCTTCATTTCCCTTCTCTTGTCTCTGAAAAGCCCATGTGTGCACGGCACGATTTTATAGGAAGCAAAATGCTTGGGAGAGTCCTTTCACACCACATTACATTAATGGGACCATAAGATTTTTTTTTTTTGTAAACCAACTTTTCAAATGACTGCCTGCTAATTCCAAATTGCCTTTCACATTGCCCGTGTTTCTCATTTGTGACTCTGCTGCGGATTCATAAAATGAGAACGGTAGAAACATCTATGATAAGAATTTTAATAGGCCGGGAGTAAGTACTAGTTGATCCTAGCATTCTTTAGTCAGTCCTGGAAAATGTGAAAATTTTTTCTCCAGCAACTGGTAAATTATTTGGTCAATCAACATGCATCATTTTTTTCAAGAACATTTTTTTTTTTTAATGGCTAAATACTCCTTGGCCATGGGCAGTTGTCCCCAATAAGCATGATATTAACCCCTCTCTTTTTTATTTAATGTTTCCTGTTCCTCTCTCCCCTTTAACCTTTTTAGCACTGAGCTCCACCCTTTCTATTAATTTTGTCAAGGTTGTCATTTAGATAAAGAAAATGCAGATGTAAGAGATAGGAGCTCAGGGCAAAGGAAGGGGAAGGGACATGGAGAAGGAAAATGAAATCTAACAACCTTTCAAGAACTCCATATTCTCTCAACACAAGCTGTTTTAGCATTCTAGAAACAAAGACATATTCTAATGGAACCTTTTGTGATTGGTATCTGAACTTCTGACATCACCTTGCTGAAGCTGACTGGCGAACAGGTGTCTAGTTCTTGTAAAATTATGCCCATGCACCTCATTTGAAATCTCGCTGTGGTGGTTTCAGTGAAAATGATCCCCATAAACTCATTGGGAGTCACAATCTTAGAAGATGTGGCTTTGTTGAAGTAGGTGTGGCCTTGTTGGAAGAAGTGCGTCATTCGGGGTGGGCTTTAGACTTTCATATGCTCAAGCCAGGCCCAGTGTCACTCTCTCTTCCTGTTGCCTACTGTTGCAGATCTAGATCTCTCAGCTCCTCCAGCACTATGTCTGTCGTAGGTTACCATGACGGTAATGAACTAAACCTCTAAACAGTAGGTAAGCCAGCCCCAATTAAATGCTTTCCTTCTTATGCACTACCAGGGCCATGGTGTTGTTTCACAACAATAAAACCCTAAGACACTCACCTACTTGCATGTTCTGTGAAAGGCAAGGCTGGGAAACATGTGCCCTGCACTCCACAGATATTGGTAAAGTAGCAGAGAAAGGATATCAGATTTATGCCAAAGGAAATTGTGTTATTGTTGCTGTTCTTTTTTTCCTCTTACTGTTCAAATAGCAATTGAATATTCTAGAAAAAACTTTCCATCACTCAAAGATGAGACAAGTAGATAAACCTGAGGGATTAACACTTTTACTGGCCATTCTCTGAGACAAAAGACAAAAGGAATATGGGTGATGAAACCAGATAAAATCCTACAAAGTTCAGTGCTGTAGCACGGTAGGGTACTACGGGGATCGAGTGAATTGCATGGACGAATAAAAAATGGAAAGGAAAATTAGACTTTTCACTAGTGGAAAAAAATGACTGGGCAACTCTGGGATATGTTACAACAAGCTCCTGAATAAAATAAATAGAAAGTATTTTTCAGGCTGTGGGAATTGAATGAATGCAATCAATCTTCCTTGTGTGGGAACTGCATCACTCCTACCTGCAAGCTCCCTCTAGTGAATTAAAAACCTCAAAGCAACTCAACCTGTAAGCAATAGTCGGACTTGAGCAATGACCACTTAGCTGGGACAATCGCTGGGACCTAACCAGTCACATCCATAATAACTCTGCAGTGTGTTTTGAGTGCCTTCTGCAGAAAAGCACAATTCAGCCACATTTTCTTTCTTCCTTACTTTAATTATTACACACACACACACACACACACACGGAAAATGGACATAATTTCCTTTTAGATGTTTTAAAGATTCGATTTATGCACAGGGTTTTTCTCATCTGTAGAAACAGCATTTAGATTACAAGGTATAAATATATTAATATATTGTCTACTTTTTTACTATAGAGCTAATGTGTGCAGATGGCTTTTTAGATACCTCTGCATTCTTTATATTCAACAAATGAATATTAAGCATGCAATATAGAACATATTCCATTGGCCAGCAAGAATGATCAGTAGTTTTTTATTCCAATAATTAGTTAACCTTGTCCTGGTGTGACAAACCAAGATATTTTAAGAAAATCTTATGAACTAAGGGTACATGTGATCAGTGTTAGTGATCTTGACTAGCATGTATGAAGTTCTGTGTTTTAGCACCATCAGAAAAAAATAACTAACTGAAATCACATTCTCAAAAATATCATCATAAATCCATACAATGATCCCTCTCCTATTACTGAAAAGAAGGTATTTTGTGTCCACATTTATAAGCTACTAGTATTAGGCTAAGCGTGTGCAATGGAAATATTCCTTAACCTGGAGAAGCCCAGGGAGGGTGCTGTTGTTGAGTGAGAAAGAATGAAGGACAGGGAAAGATACCTAGATGTAAAGTCAGGGAATAGAAGGGAAATGGTTGTTTGATGTCTTGGTTAGTTTTGTGATAATTGTACATGGCTTGAGTCACATGGAAAGAGGGACATTATTCGAGAAAATTCCTCTTCCAGATTGACTTGTGGGCAAACGTGATGGATTTTCTTGACTAAGATGGATGTGGGAGTTCCTAGCCCACTGTGGGAGGTGCCGCCCTAAGCAGGTAGCTGCGGGAGGAAAGCAGGGTGAATAAGTCATGGAAATCAGGCAAGCAGGCAGTGCTCCTGTATTAGTTCCTGCCTCTAGGATCCCACCTTGAGATCCTGCATGACTTCCTTTCATGATAGACTATATATAAATAGTAAGCTGGAACAAACCTTTCCCTGTCAGTCATGGTGCTTATCACAACAAAAGAACCATAACTAAGATAGTTGTGAAAGACAGGGAACAAGGCATGAAAAATAAGGATGCATAAAGAAATCTGAGAAAATGAGGATGTTTTGGGGTGTTTGATATAAAGTAAGGAGCTATCTATTTACTAAAAGAGGTCTGTGAGGTGCTGTATGGTCTCTGTCTTCATGCTTAAACATCAGCTAACGTTTTACACATACGTTACTTTCAGGTGGAGTGTTTGGGGATCCTATCTGCAGTTTTGCTATTTATGGAGTAGGTGTTATTACCTGCTTCTTGAGCTTGTCAGTGCTTAGTTTCAGGAGGGAAATGATGGTATCTGGTCTACATGGTTGTGTATGAAGAGAAAATGTGCAGCCCCCATCAAAATGCAGAAATTAATTGACTTTCAGTTTGGCTAAAGCTAGGGAGAAAATTTCAATCTGTCCCATTCTTTACACACAATACTCTTACAATGTCCAGAAAAGATGGGACAATGGACTAGAAGTAGGGTAGATTTTACCGTGTCCTCAGGTGACAAGGATTTGGGAGTATTTCTCCTCCACTGGGTGGTGCGGGAGAATTATCTGTATTCTGTCAATCATATTTTAATAAAACGCTGATTGGCCAGGCAGGCAGTATAGGCGGGAAAGCCAGACAGGAAGTAGGGGTGGAGCAAAGAGACTGGGAGTATTCTGGGACACAGGAAGCCCTCAGCCACTCCTGCGCAGACTACTGAAGAGGCAGCATGTAACTTGCCCAGCTGAGAAAGGTACGGAGTCATTATGGCTAACATAGATGAGAATAATGGGTTAATATAAGTTATAAGAGTTAACAAGAAGCCTGACCTAATGAGCCAATCAGTCTATAATCTTATGGAGTCTTGTGCATGATTTTCTTTGGGGCCTGCCTGCTGTGGGGTACTGGGCAGGACAGATACCCCAACAAGCCAGCCCCACATACTACAACTGGGGACAGTTATTGTCAGCCTGCTGGGTTTCTTCCAGGACTCCTAGGGTGACATAGTCTGGTGGATCCTGTTAAGTTGGTAGCAAGCTGGAGGATTCTGGGCAAGTTAGCACTGGCTGCTCACAAGGTACAACTCCATGTCTTCAGTCATTTGAGCAGAGACTTGAGAATCGAGCAGAGAGCAGCCTCTGGAGGAAGGTCTGCAAAGGATGCTCTGGCAGGAATGAGCAGCTCTTGATGCTTGGATTTCTTTTCCATCAGCACGCTTTGAGAAGTGAGCTAAAAAAAAAAAAAGGGGGCTCTGTAGCATGGCAGTCCATCCGTAATCCCAGTGTTTGGGAGGTAGCGATGATATTCTGAGACCACACTGGGCAGCTAAACTAGCTGAATCAGAGAACTCTGGGTTCAGCCGAGAGACCCTGCCTCTGCTTAAGGTGGAGAGCAATCAGGAAGCCACCGACATGAGCCTCTAGCCTCCACATGTATGAACAAATGTGCACCCACATTCGTGGGTGTCATATAGCACACAAGTGCACACTCACAACAAAATGAAACACCTCAATTGTGCTGCCCTGCCACAGCTTCCAAAAGAAAACAAAAAGAAGTGTACTAGGCAGGCCGGAGAGATGGCTCAGCAGTTAAAAGTACTGTCTGCTCTTCCACAGAACACGGCTTCAATTCCCAGCACTCATACGGTAGCTCATAACTGTCATGTAACCCCAGAAGATCGGGCATTCTTGCACAGATATGCACACAGACAAGATATCAATGCACCTAAAAATAAGAAAATCTTATAAAAAAAGAAGTTAGCTAAAAAAAATCAACTCTCAGAAAATAAAGAAAATAAAATATTTTAAAAAATAAATAAAAGAGTTGTTTTGTAGCTTTTGTAGCGTCAATGTTTCTGCCATGACTGCTGGCAGCCTTGGTTGGGCAGCTAGCTTATAGAATTTCTGATAGCTCATCAGGAGAATGTATCAGACAAGCTCTGTTCTATTCCAAAGATGAGTTCCAGAGGTCCAAGATGTTGAGAAGAGGTCTCTCTGCCCATAGCCAAGGCATCAGGAAACCGGAAGTCGGAGCTGAAGTGGAGGAAATAATCTCCGTCTTCTTCCACAAATACGACTCTTGACTTTGAAAAGGTCACTGTGTGTAAACACACAAAAAACAAAACAAAACAAAAAACCAAAAAACCATGTGGCCTTTGTCTTATCTTCTCTAGATGTCATAACAGTGCTAGGGGCAATGTAGCAACGGATTGAAAATTTCTCCCTAGCTTTAGCCAAATTAAAATTTAGAAAACATAGCAAGAATAAGGAACACCTGGGGCTTTTGTTGTTGTTCTGTTGTTGTTTGTTTCTATAGCTGTTCTCTTCCCCACCTCTGTGTGTGTATGTGAGTGTGTGTGAGTGTATGTGTGTCTTTGTGTTATTTTGTTTCTGCTGTGTAGTATACCATTGTGTAAATGTACCACATTTTCCTCATCCATTCTTCGGCCGAGGGGCATTTAGGCTGTTTCCAGGTTCTGACTATGACAAACATGCTTGAGCACATGTCCTTATGGTATGATTGAGCATCCTTTGGGTATATACCAACAGTGTTATTGCTGGGTCTTGAAGGAAGTTATTTCCTAATTTTCAGAGAAATAGCTGTATCCAAAGGGGCTGTACCAGTTTGCACTCCCATCATCAATGCAGGAGTGTTCCCTTTACCCCACATCCTCTCCAGCATAAGTTGTCATCAGTGTTTTTGATCTTGGCCATTCTTACAGGTGTAAGATGAAATCTCAGAGTTGTTTTGATTTGCATTTCTCTGATGGCTGAGGATGTTCAGCATTTCCTTAAGTGTCTTTCAGTCATTTTAAAATCCTTTGTTGAGAGTTCTCTATTTAGGTCTGCACCCCATTTTTTTTTATTGGATTATTTGTTCTTTTGATGATCAGTTTCTAGAGTCCTTTGTATATTTTGGAGATCAGCCCTCTGTCTGATGTGCGGTTAGTGATGATCTTTCCCCATTCTGTAGGCTGTCATTTTGTCTTGTTGACCGTGTCCTTTGCTTTACAGAAACTTTTCAGTTTCAGGAGGCCCCATTTATTAATTGTTTCTCTCAGTGTCTGTGATTCTGGGGTTATATTTAGGAAGTGGTCTCCTGTGCCAATGCGTTCACGTGTACTTCCCATTTTCTCTTCTATGAGGTTCAGTATGGTTGACTTTATGTTGAGGTCTTTGATCCATTTGGACTTGAGTTTTGTGCATGGTGATAGATATAGACCTATTTTCATTCTTCTACATGTTGATATTCAGTTATGAAAGAACCATTTGTTGAATATCTTTTCTTTTATCATTTTATATTTTTTGCTTCTTTGTCAAAAATCAGAAGTTCATAGGTGTGTGGGTTGATATTCATGTCTTCAATTGGATTCCATTGGTCTTCCTGTCTGTTTTTACGACAAAACCAGGTTGTTTTTTGAGACAGGGTCTCTTACTAAACCTGTTGGTCACCACTGGTTGGCTAGCTAGCCTGCCTATCACCACTTCCCCAACACCAGGCTTATAGATGGGTGTCATTATGACTAACATTTTCCATAGGTTTGGGGGATCAGGACTCTGTTCTCTGTGCTTGTATATCAAGTACTTTCACTGATTGAGCCATCCCTGCAGATCCTGATTATGTTCTCTACCCTTGGATTAGGTTCTTCAGCACGACAGTCTGTTGTCTCAATTTCTCCACTAGTAAAAACCAAAATAAACTCTGTGTCAGTTATAAATACTTTGCCTGAGTATAGAATTTTCAAAATTGTTTCTTGTAATCACAAGAAGTATTATGGGAAACTGTGCATAAGGTGTAAATTAATTAGACTATTTCAAACAGGGGTTTGACTAGACATTTGTATTACCTTTGCAGATAATGAAAGGGGGATAAATGTAAAAATGGTTGCTGAAGGGAGGGAAAGGAATTGGCCAGAAGTGAAGGATACAGGTTACCCATGGAAGAACAAGTTCAGTACATGAGTGAAGACCTCCCTTGATGGTCATTGTTCACCTTTGTTAACGACGCATAGACTCAGCCCTCTTCTCTAGTAATTCCCTGTTCCCTGTGAAATGTCAGGGGAATGTCTGAAGGGAAGCACAGAATGGAATGTAGAGTGAATTGTGAGGTTGGACAGTTGGGCAAATGGCAGCTAGATTCTTCCAAGGGAAGAGAAAGCAAAAGTAATGCACCCCATGCTACAGGAGCATTGATGTGATCAGAAGCCAAGAATAACGGAGAGGATTTTTGGCATAAAATTTTCAGTTCATGAAAGCACAAGTGATTCCAGTAGGTCAGTCAACAAAGAATTCATCACTATTGAATATTTTTTAATAAAAAGCACCAGAAGTGGTTGTATGGATCTGTCATGCCAACTCTTGGAGGAGAAGGTAGGAGGATTAGGAGTTCAAGGGCAGCCTAGATCATACGAGAACTTCTCAAAAAAAAATCACCAAATTCATTATTTGAAAAAAGAAAAGCAAATCAAAGAATGTTCCATACTCTAACATACAGTATTTCTTAGTGAGTTTCCTATTCAACATGTGCAAAAATACATGGATGGATGGATAGATAGATGATATACAGAGAGAGAGAACAAAGATTCATTTAAATGTCAAATTAGATAAATTACAAATCTATCCTGTATTTATTATGTGTTTATGTGCTCATTTATTTTAATTTATGACAAGTTTCCTTATCAAGTTCCATGAGAACTTGTGGCTAAGCTTTCTAATGATTATCTGGGCATAGTAGAATCTATATACACAAGAGTAAGATTTATTATTCAATTGTTTAGAATACCATCCTAACATTAAGACATGATTTGCCTAATTTTAATACTAAACCCTTTTATTACATGGAAAATATCTTTGGACATAGCCAGGTCTTTGTGTGTGTGTGTGTGTGTGTGTGTGTGTGTGTGTGTGTGTGTGTGTGCATGTGTGCAGTGAAGATATTTATTCCACACGATTAGGAAACTAGGTTTGAAGTCTATTTCCATGAGTCAAATCCCTGAAGTGTTACGTTATAGTTGATTCCATGTAGGTTTGTATGGTTTCATACCCTTGTAATAATGAAACAGGCCCTAAAGTTGGGTACTGCAAAGATGTTGAGGTAGCAGAGACTGGTGCAGCAGAAGGGAGCAAAAGAGAAATGAATAATCTCAAGGTCAGCCAGAAGCAACACCAGGCAACCCAAACTACTCTTTTTATGCTCACTTTGGCAGAAGCAGAAGTGCCATTGCCAAAATCTAGTGTATAGAGAGCCCTTTTCACAATATTCATGAAAAGCAGAAAATGGCTATTTCTGAACTAGTCACACCTGAATACAAACAATGGGTACAGAATGGGGTCTTCATTTATTAAAAAAGCTTGCATCATACAATTATTAAATGATATGACAAAGGGGAACAAGTTGCGGCAGGAAACGCCCCTCTATAGGATGTATGTGAACAAAGTGTTATAGGAGACCAAAGGAAGGAAAAATTAACCCTGATGACATGGGTTTCAAGAATCCTTGAGCTGGAGGTATAGAGATGGCTCATTTGTTAAGTGCACTGGTTGCACTTGTAGAGGGCCTAGGTTGAATTCCCAGCACACACAGAGCAGTTCAAAAACATCTATAACTCTAGTTCCAGGAAATTCAATCTCTGCTCCGATTTCCATGAGTACTAGTTATGCTTGTGATTCATAGACAGATATGCATGCCAATACCCATACACATAAAAATAAATCTTTGGGACACAGAGAAGATTACTTTCAGGGAACCCCAAGTTTCCCCAGTTCAAATAAAGTTGAGCAAATGTTTAAATGAGGCAAATGCTATTGTACTCCACGTTCAGATTACCAGAGCAAACCCCAGACTGAATCCAATCACATATAATGTGAGATCAACAACCAGTAGCAAGAGATAGAGACTAAAGTGGCTCTCCATTTTCTCTGTGCATTGGAAGACACAACAAAGGACTTCCTATATGGGGATATAGAAACTTGGGAACCCATGATTAAGGTAGAGGTTGGAATATGATCTAATGGGAAATTCCAAGCATAGATTTGCAAATTCTGTCTCTTCACACCTCCATTTAACACCAATGGACAAAATGGTATTTGGAGTTCAAGTACAAACATGGCATTTTTGTTAAACAATATTCATAAAATACAGACATTCCAAATTTCCATATCTTAACATTTAGAATTTCTAAAATATGATAGAGAATTATTTGTTAGAAAAGAATGGAGAAGATGAAGGTTTTCCTAAAGAAGAAAGCATTTTGAAATGGAATTTAAGATGGCTGAAATATTGGCAATAAAGGACAAGGTTTTGAAGCGTAATATGCTGCTTTTCTCACTTATACCAGCATGAATGAGAAGTGTAAAGTAATAAGACATGAATTCAGAGAAAAAGAAATGATACTGAAAAAAGGACAAACTAAGGATATATGTTCCCTACAAGAAACAGCCTTCCACTACAAAAATACAAGTTCAGGGAAACAAATAGACACTCAGGAAAAGGAATGATACATAGAATTACTAACATACAATACAAATAATTTGAAAACAAAAGAAAATGTTAAACACAAGTGGACCTTATACATAAAAAATATTAACCACAAACTCAACAATTACATTTATAGCCATAAATCATAACAATATGCGTGTATGAGGCATGTGTGTACGTGAATGTTTTCACATGAAAATGGTATGTTTGTATTTGTGCACACATGTCTGATGTGTGTGCATGTGAATTTGTTGTGAACACTCCTGTTTTGGCGTTATGTTCTGTGTGTGGACATCAGAGGACAGCATTAAGGACCGCTCTCCACCATCCACTCTTCCTTTGACAGACTCCTGTTTATCTATTGAGTATGTCAAGCTAGTTAAAACAGGAGTTTCCCAGAATTCTCTTGTCTCATCCTTCCATCTCAAGCTAAGGTCCAACTTTCATTCAGGGTCTGGAGAGGCTATCAGTAATTCTCAAGTGTGTATAGCAAATGATTTATTCTCTGGACTATCTTCCCAACCCATTATGGAGTGTTTTTTGTCAGGGTTAGGCACACGCATTTTGTTGAGTGTGACCACAGCTGCACCTTCAGCCTTCAGCAGTTAAAAATATGGAGCTGAGGCCAGAAGTCCCAAAACTACGCTCTAAATTTTTACTGTTTAATGGCTGTTTCTCAAGGCTCCCAGGTAAATATCAACATGGTTATCAGACATATCCCCCATCTCAGAGGTCAAGGGCACATTCTGTATTATACACCCATGCAAAAGACTCCAGGGCCAGAGGGACCCAATAGTAATTTCTATCACACATTTGCAGAATGAATCATATTCATCTGAGAGAACAATTTTGGATAACAGAGAAGGCCTACTTTCCATGTTATATTATGAGGATTGTAGAACTCTAATATTGAAATAATTGGATTTGCATGTAGATGCAAACTCCTTAGCAATATGCTAGCGAATACAGTAGTATGATACATAGAAGCCAGAATGGATCATAATTACCTGAGGTTTATACATGGATTGCAAAGCTTCCTCAATATAAAAAAATAATAATAGGACTCCTCAGATTAACGGAATAATCTAGAAGGTCACACAACCACTAAACCAGAGAAAATCTTCATAGTAGAAGAAAGAATAAAGTAAAAACAAACAAAAATAAAAAACCCAGATGGATGTAGATAAATGTACTAAAGTGATCACACATTAGCTCAGGAAGGTATATAATGAAAGATTTTTAATTTAGGGGTAGACTCACAGATCTACAGTCCTCTGCATGAGCGGGAAACAGATACTGAGTCCAGCAGTCAAGAAAAAGAGCAAGTGTGTGCGTGTTTTTTAGTACCCAAGGCCACGCCTAACTTGGTCTAGCATCTCAAAGGCCATTGGCTGAAGGAGTTTCCCCAGCACCAGAGTCTAAGCAAAAAGATATATAAACAAAAGATGACTCCTAATGAACCGTGGGTGCATCCAGCCTTTCTTCCTGGGATGAAGAACTGGGAAGGCCAGGAAGTTTAGTGCCAGCAGTAACTTCCAGTGTTGTTTGTATTCTTAGACTAAGGTAGTAAGAAAAGAAATGGTATTCAATTTGCAAATGGAGAAATATAACCTTATTTGTAGATGATTAAATGTTTCCAAAAGAATCTTAAGTAACCCTGGAAATCTACTGAAAATAAATGTAACTCTGGTAAGATTAGGAGATATGAGGTCTATATGCAAAATGAAAGAAAATAAAACTTAATTTCTCCATCTAAATATTGTCAATGAATAAATAAAATGAAAATTTAAAATTACCACCACTTATAATAACACAAGAAAATAAAAAATAACGTTAGCTGCACCAAACACATGGAAGTGATGTACACAGAAAACTGTAAAACACAATGAAAAAAAGGCTTTACGAACTGGAAAAATTGAATTATAGTAATTTATCAGAACCTCAGAACCTCCCAGATCACAGCCTCTTCAGACTGAAAATAATAGCAATGACAGTAATCATTATTTCACAATTAAAAATAGTTCCTCTTGAGAACGTAAGTCAAGGAAACGGAGGGAAAAGATGGGCCAAGCTTGTCTGTTGATGGGCTCATGTGAAGAAGTTGTAAGAAGTCTTAAACAGTGTAATAAGCAATTAGATTTAAATAGAAAACTTATCTGTTCGAAGAGTTTGGAAAGGCTGGTCTGTCGATAGTAATAGTTGTGGAAATGTCCTCTCTCTCACTAGTAAACAGGATACCACAAACAGAAAGGCAATGGAATGTTGTTGTATCTATGGGGACGGCTAAAGCTAAGCTGCCATGGCCCAATATTGGTAAATGCATGTGGTATTACATTTGCATACAATGACGATGGTAATATAAAAATGCTGGGCACCGCATTGGAAAATCTGTGTGTGTCTGATAAAGTTAAGCTTCTACTTGCTATACAACTCAGGAAAATGGTTGCTAAGTGTTAACCCAACAATACTGACGCATGAATCCAAGGTATATGTTATGGTCATTTTAGTCATGAATAGAACTCAAGAATATTATGTTAAATCATAAAGATAATATTCAAATGACAAAAATACCACATAACTTCCTTGTAAAAGCGGAACTCTAGTGACAGGGAGATTAGTGGGTGTTTTTTTTTGTCAGGATTTTAGGGAAGAGAATCAACTACTCAGACCACAGAGATGCTCCAGGTTGGTAGAAAAGAACGTATGCTGACTACAGCAAAGTCTGAAACAGGAAAGCCACAGAGATCAAAATTCCTCCAATGTTTGTTTACTCAGACGAAATGTCAAATGTGTCTGTTCTTGAAAGGTTAAAAACACTGGCCGTTGTTTTAAAAAGTGTTAAAATTCTCAGTGTTTTGTGGAGTGTGAATGTCTAGACAGATAGAAAGCTGTGAACCACTACTGTGTCGGGAAGAAGGAATTGCTGAAATCGGCTCTTCTGTGGTATTGATCTTGAATGTCAAGTCGTATCTTCTGAATTTCATCTATGTAGTCCTCATATCTGTGACAGCTCCCTCCTGAAGTAGGCAGTAGGCTTTGCTTATTCGATGTTTTTTTTTTTCGATTTGCTATGTTTTGAGACAGGATCTCCTGTAGTCCTCGATGACCAATGCAATGGTTTGAATGAGATGTCCCCCATAGTCCACACATTTTAGTTCTCTCTCTTTCTCTCTCTCTCTCTTTCTCTCCCCTGTTTCTGTTTGTAGTTCAAGATATGAACTCTCAGATCCCAGCTCCAGCCACCATGCCTGTCTGCTGCCACACTTCCTTAATGAGATGGTAATGGACTCTAGACCTGCCAGTACTGTAAACCCCCCATAAACCCTTACTTCTTTAAGATGCTTGGGGTCATGATGTGTTATCATATCATTAAAAAGTAACTAATATAGCCTCCAACACATCATGGACAGGAGAATGACCTTAAATATCCCGCCTTGCCCCTCTGGCTGCAGAGTTCCAATAGAGGCTGTCACTCCCTGACTCAGTTTCTCGCTTTCACTTTTAGATACTCTGTGGGTGCAAAGTGTCTCCAGGATTCCTTTCTCCACTTCAGTGACATGGAGACTGAGACGGAATCACTGCTAATGAACAGAGCACTTCCTGCAGGTAAGCCGGGTTCTGTCACACACTCGTTCCATACGTGTTTCAACCTGTGGCTTCTACGTGTGGTCCTTTTCACACTCGTAGTTAGTATCACTGAAACTGGAATCACAGCAGCAATTCTGACTAAAAGAGCAACGTTTCAATTAAACAAATAATCAAATTCAAAATGTTATTCGAATAATTTGAGTTCCTAAATTAAGCACAGAGGGTTTTTTTTTTTTTAGCCCTGCAAGTAGACGACTATAAATTACATTTTCCGCTACATTGGCAGTAAACGGGTAATTAATATTTCAACTTTTCCTTCTCAATGTTGATTTAAAAAATAAAATTAAATAAGCACAGAACATAAATCAGCACAGCTATCCCCGATTAGACATGATTGCCTGTCTCCTGTTTATGCGATTTTCTCTGGAATAAGTGCTTCAATTCTGGAGTGAAGCCCGAGCCAAACAGCATAGTTTGCACAAGATGAAAGGTAACATCATCGTGGAGATGACCCCTGAAACCTGCGTCACATGATAAAATAACCAGGAGGTATTTTTGCACTAAGTATGTACATCATTCTCAGATATGGGTAATACCTTGTGTTTAATATTTTGTCACAGAAAACTATCTTAAACACTGGAAGAGAGTAATTTAATAATAAACTAAACCATAACCACTAATGCTATACTTTATCAATGATCTACTATTTTGATCAATTGGGAGAAGAAATGTCATTTCGAAGGAATTATAAGAGATCTTGAATGCTAGTGACTGCTTAGAGTGCTTAAAGTGTGCACTAACTATAGATGCTCTTGCCTGCACTACTTATACTTCGTAGATGTTAACTATGAATGAAGGGCAGGTGTATTCAACTCTCTAATAAGGGCAGCAGAGCTGAGCTGGAATGAGGGCCAATTCTCTACAGTGCTGTAGATCTAATACTTGCTAGGCTGCATTCCCCAGCGTGGACCCTGATGCTAGTGCACGCTTATACTGGGTCAGAGTTTCACTTCAAGTGTGCAATACAGTGGTGGCTATGCTTGAAAGACCAGTGAAAGGTGTGACTTTTATTGATTCTTGCTTGTCAGCTTGATGAAGACTAAAGTAATCTGGGAAGAAGGTAACTCAGTGAATAAAGATTGCCTCCACAGATTGACCCGAGGGCGTTGCTGTGGACACTGTGACTCATGGGCAGGTGGTTTCGGGGTACATAAGAAAGCAGGGTGTGTCAACCATGTGGAACAAGCCAACCAGCCAGTACACAGTCATTCCTCTATAGTCTTTAATTCCTGCTACCATGTTCCTGTCTTGAGTTTTTGCCTTGCCTTCTCTCCAGATGGATTGTATTTAGCCTTTGAGCCAAATAAACCTTTTTCCTCCAAAGAGGCTTTCAGTAATGGTGTTTGTCACAGAATAGGAAGCATTAGAATAGCTGTGTTCTTCCAGCAAGGTCTATCTCTATGCCCTTGACAGTTCACCAAGTAGGAAAGGTCTCAAGCACACATCATCTTTCCTGCAAGACCAGTAGCATCCACCCAACAGGGGAGATGACTTTCCCCAGTGATAAGTAAAAACTGCCATGCTTAGGTTGACCCAAATCAGAAAGCCCATGCTAGAAATCAAACTTGGCCACCCCTCTTACTTTGGTGTGAATCTCTAATTTGGAATGAGCCCACAGATATTCTGGCCTGTGTGCTATGTCATGTTATCAGACTTCTGACATGTGCATCTGCTCTTCTCCCACAGATGCCCAGGACCCACGATGCCCAAACACCAACTGTCTGCTTGGTGCTCTCAGACTTCTGACATGTTCATCTCCTCTCCTCCTACGGTGCCCAAACACCAACTGTCTGCTTTATCCTAAGGCAGAAACTTTGTCAACTTCTCCGTTGCCCTCAGGAACCCTTTGGCTCTGTGTGCTGGAATGTCTTTCAGTGCTGACATGTCCTGTAACAGTGGATTCAAAGACATGGGCTGCAGTCTCTGTCACAGTCCCGTGTGTTGAGTCTGCTGCTCACTGCCCACTCTTCTGTCATTTTTGTTTATTTGTTTGATTGCTGAAGTTAAAAATCAGAGCCCCAAAACTAGGAGGCAAGTCTTACCAGAGAATGAGACCTGCTCTACTCTTCTGGTTCCATTTTGACATAGGACCTCATCAGGTGAAAAGGCTGTCTTAAAATTCACTGTGTACTTTAGACTAATCACCAACTTATGATCCTCTTGACTCACCGTTCTGAATAGATGACATGACATGCGTGAGCCGCTGTATCTGGTCATTGTGTTCTTTCTTAACCACATTAAAAAAATTGATTCTTCTGGGGGAGGGAAAAGGGAATTTACATCATTTTCAATGCTGCTCTGCATCTTTATGTCAAGGTATTCCTTAATAATCAGACTCATATGCGTGTTTACTCATTGTATTTACATGTCAAAATATC
Organism: Myodes glareolus; assembly: GCF_982192425.1. NCBI lineage: Eukaryota > Metazoa > Chordata > Mammalia > Rodentia > Cricetidae > Myodes > Myodes glareolus. The sequence goes on along the minus strand of NC_142049.1, from coordinate 24,454,997 downwards.
ACTAACATCAAAATAACATGTACTTTACTTTATTACCTCCGATGTCTTTTAATAAGAAGATTTCTGTCGGTTGTAAAGCTACCAACTCAGTTTTAAAGCTCAATGATTTTACCTGTGAATTTTTTACTCACTCATTCGCCAGTTAAGTTAATGGGCTTGATTGTGTTCGAAGCATGTTGTAGGTGAGGGAGGCAAGAAGCTGGGAAATAAAATGGAGGCCTTGTCCCTGATAGGCTCAGAGATATGGAAAAGAAGAAATCACAGATCATTACAATTGAGGGCAATTCAGAATTCCCCTTCCTCAATATCACACCCAAGGCAGAAATTGTGTGAGGCAGCCTGTCCCGCACATCTACCTTTGTTGAAGCACTTCCAACCGGGTTAACACTTGTCTGTTAAATGTTCTAGAAAAATGTCCTGACCCTCACTCCCATACTAAAAAACAGCAGAGTATTTCTATCCCGTCAATATTATTCCTATGCTGCCACAGGATACAAGCTGAATATAACCTCCCCTCAACCCAGCAGGGCTTCCCCAGGAGACTTGCTTTTCTCATTTCCAGTTCTTGCCCCTACCTGGCCAAGCTTTCTCACCTGTTCCTCATATAGTGTGACTTAGAGATCTATTGCCATCCTGATCACTCTGCTCCGGACACACTCAACATTTAAGGTATTACAATCACAATCAGAGGTACCCAGAGAAATACGGGGAGCATCTTTGCTTGATTTGGTTTGCAGTTTCTGACTTGGGCCAATGTGAATGGCAGGCAAGACTGCTCTACCATCTTAATTCTGCTCAGCGGGTGGTTTGAGGTTCAGGAAGTGTTAGGAGCAAGCACCACATTGATACTAATGAGTCAAGTGGTCTAGGCAAAGCCCCTGCTTCCTTCTTTCTGCAGGAGGAGAAATAATTACTTCTGGTATATTCAGAATACCTAATTGAATCCAGGGATCATAGGGATCATTTGAGATCTTCACTGCAGAAATGACATTCTCAGTGAGAATGACATTAGACCTGCTGAGGCTACTCATGTCTGTATCTCTTACCTCTCTAATCACAGCCTACTGTTGGTTGATTTCTCATCCATTAGTTTACTGAAGCCTTTTGTTTATTTGTTTTGTTGTTCTGTGTCTCCATACACAGACAGAAAGGCTTCATCAAACTGTTAATTTTTTTTAACTTGAGAATAGAATTTCCCATGTGCCAAACTAACATAGCTTTTATAATATAAAATTTTTGGCATTCTGCTTTCTGCCTCTCACTAAACGAACAAATAACAGCAAGATTTATTTTTACTTTTATTGTAGCAGCCATTCAATGGCATCAATGGTTTCAGACATACTAAGGAAATAAAGCCATGAGTGCTATTCCTAATTTAGGTCTTATAATCAACTCACTCACCAATTAAGCTTCAGACACCAGACAGAATGGGATTGCTAACATGAATGTCAAGACATGTGACCCCAGTTTCAGCTGTACTAGCTTCTTGGGTGACCCAGATTGAGTTATGCCTTCATTTGTGGAGCGGCTAACTTCTGAGGTCCTTTCCAAAGGAGGCAGCACATAATGACTCACAAATGTAAGCTCGCATGGGCTTCTTCCTCAGCTTCCTTCAAGAGAAAATACATGTTAAGTAGAAAAAGACAAGATCTCCTGCGTAAATTTGGAGCATGGGGACTTTGGGAGAGGGTTGAAGGGAAGGGAGAGGAAGGGAGGGGAGCAGATAAAAATGTAGAGCTCAATAAAAATAAATTTATAAAAAAGAAATACCTCAAAAGAGAGAGAGAAAAAAAAATACAAAGTTTGAATTTCCCATACTGGTCAAGTAGGTTATCATAATTGCCCTTCTGTGCCACAGTTACTATTTCAAACATTTAAATAAATGGCAAAAAAGAATGAAAAATAAGAAAAGAATCATGTTAGAAAAAGGAAAGAGGAATTTTAAGGACCCTCCCATCTCATTCTGAGTTTGATATTCAAGCTGTTACTTTTATACAAGTTTGGAAACTCCATTCATGTTTCAACTCGAAAACAAAAAAAATCTCAGTTTAAGAAAGCTTATTACAAGGTAGAGATGAGAAGGTAAACAATAGGCAGAATTTTCTGATTAACTCACAAATCCTCTGTTCTTCCTGGCATAGATAACAAAATCATTATATCCATCTTTACAGAAAGGAAAACCAAGTGGATCCAATGAGCTAAAGATAAAAGCTGAAGTTCTCAGATGTTCGAATCAATTACTCAACTTTTCCTCCTATGAAAAAATACTTTATTGATATTTTTATTGTGCAACTTTATAAGCTATGAAAGCTATCAAAAGTTCCCCAAAATCAGTTTTTTTATTTCTCAATAATGATTACATTCTCTGACTTTCAGATATATATATTAAGCATATAACATTAACATTAAGCACATCCATCATAGAACAATGGGTCAAAAAGGAAAAGCAGCTATTTCATAATTCATGTACGAACTTAATACAGCTTTCCATGAAAGATAATTTTAATCTCTTCTGATATGTACTTATCATCATGAATAAAATTTTATTAAATATATAAGTACATCCTTAATAAGCACATTATATAATTGAATCTGAAAAATATTTTCATAATGCAATGGATGCCTTGTAACCAGATTGTATATCCTACCCAACAGAATATATTTCTATTAAGAGTTTGTCACTAGCCAAATAAAACACATGTGATTGCTAATTGTCCAGTAAATGACAGATAGGAAAACTGAGGGGAAAGGCTGTGATGACTAAGTGCGGATTATCATATTTAATGAAGTGTTATCTCAACAGTGTAACTGAATAACTCTAGGCCTGGCAGTAGAAGCGTTCTTGATATTTTGACTTGGGCGGTTGTTAGTTGGATAAATCAGACATGTGCTCTGTAAAGCTCCCTCCACTCCCAAGGGTGCTGCAGGTCATTACAATCAAAAAGACCCCCAAACATTATCAAATAAACCCCTGGCTGAGAGGTACTGGTCTCAGGTTCAATTCATAATTTGTAAATGCCTATATATGTAGAGTCATAAATAGATAGGAAGTAAGATAGGCATCCATAGGAATGTCACTTTATTAGACTATAAAGATCAAATTTACTATTAACCACAGAAGAAACTAATGAAAACATCTATAAATAGGTATAAAAATGAAACAGACACTAAGAGCTGAAATGACCCTTAGCACCAAAACCTGGAGCTGATCTGTTTGTGTTGTTGTTGTTGTTTTGTTTTTTGTTTCTTTTTGAGACAGATTTTCTCTGTGTAACAGTCCTATCTGTCCTGGAACTGCAGTTGACCTCTTGATAGAAAAAATATTCTTGTTTAAAGGGATAATAAAGAATAAAAATGCCAGCTAAAGATAAAAATATAAAAGCTACAGTGATATTGGGACTGCAAGAAAATTTGTTTAATTCTATGTCAAAATACTTTAAATAGCCTGTGTAATAAGGCTGTTTGTTCAGACAGATACATATAATGTTGGTCAAAATCATTTTAAGACAAGGGAATTGTTTTTACTTACTTTAAAAAAACTGGGGATAAAGCTGTTATAATATAAATTATTCTTAATGAATTTTCTTCAAACTTTCAAAATGGAATCAAATCATGTATTACAAAAAGTAGAACAGAAATAAATATTAATTTTTACAGTTCTTGTCTGATTTTAGTAACTCCTCCTAACCTCTAAAAAGAAAGGAAATGAGTATTTTTATTCTAGGCAATAATCATTATTACGAATAAAAGTAAACTATCGGAGTCATTTTGAATGTCACCACTATTAATCATAGCTATTTTTGCCAATGCTAAATATGGGCTGAAGTACGCAACAGAGACAAGAGTACCAGAAAAGATGAGGACATACACTAAGCTTTCTTCTTAAAATAAATAGCTAGATTTATTTTTTTTATCTTGAATAATGTCAAGCATCAACCTAAATGGAGAACTAGGGAAAGCATCTCCACTAAGGCGGGAAAAAAATCCAATATTATTATTTCTATTTGGTATGAAATTTGAGACACTAACATAATATGGGAAGTGTAGGCACCAAGGGCTTGGCTGAACCTAAATAAGACGACATAAAGCTCTCAGAAAGAAATGACATTCTTGACGCAGCACAGATCTGAGCGATGCCCAGTAAATGTTCTCTGCTGAACTGGCATAGATTGTGAGACTATAAAACCAGGATTGTTCTAAAATATTTTAGAGGAAGCCTTCAAGGTTCCAGAAGGTAAACTTAAATTTATCTTTACAACATGTTGTAGGGAAGGGAAAAAGGAGAAGCTACTTCTTGATTGCATAGGTAAAAGTGTGGAGGTTTGCTCAGGAAAGAGTCAATGTATGGTTCTGTTCAAGGCCTTCACTGGGTGATTTTGAGCTACATGCGTACACACACACACACACACACACACACACACACACTCACACTCATGCACTCAAACACACACACAGCACACACTCTCCCCCACAGTCACAATAGCGACAAGCAGATCTCTTTTGTGACATGTGATTTCTAGAAAAGTTGGTTCTGTGAAGGCTGATACGGATTTTCAAGCTGACAAGATGCAGAATCACTGAAGGAGCAAGCCTCTGCTAACACTTATGACAGATTGTCTAGAATAGATAACTTAAGGTGTGAAGGCCCACCCTAAATATGAATAGCACCATTTTATGGGATAACTACATCATACTCATACAAAGGAGAAAGGTACTGAGTACTCTCTCTCAACCATTCTCTAATTCTTTCATTTATTTATTTATTTATTTGTTAAAAATTTTCACCTCCTCCCATCCTCCCATTTCTCTCCCACTTCCCTCCTCCCCTCCCCTCGCTCTCCAGTCCTAAGAGAAATCAGAAGTCATTCTCTAATTCTTAATGAAACTGTCTAATTTTCTCCTGTTCTTTCTGTCTTGCTTTCCTTGCCATGACAGACTATATCCCCTGTAATCATAGGCCCCAACAACCCTTCCTTCTTTAATTTGCTTTTGTAAGGCAACAAGACAAGAAATCAATCTAGTCACCCTGAATGGATTCTGGGTTCTTCTCTTAATGATCAACTTTGGAACACCTTACTGATTACTATCCAAGTGTGGAGCCCTAGTTGATATCACTAGCTAGAAAGAGCTTGTCCTGCAAATACACTCAAGTCTACTCCTAAGTGTTTGCAAGCGCTAGGTACCTGAAGGGAAAATGTTCAAGAGACCTAAAGGGATAGATATTTTAGAATGATTTTAGAATTTGAGAAAGAAAGGTATGAGAGAGAGGTCGCATTTCAGGGATCTAGGAAAGCCTTGGGTCAGGAGAGTGGTCCACAAGTAGAGGTCTCCTGAATGGGCTGGAGATGCAGACAGAGTGGGATGATATTCAGGGAGCCACGATGCAATTAAGGTTTGAGCACAGATTGGATGGTGTAAAATAGCCAGGTACTTTCAGGTCCATAGATTGATAATAATTGGTCTCCTTGCATCTCGCCTCCTCTTTTCTATCCTCCTGTTCTTTCCAATTAGATTTGGGGCATCTTAGTACTTTCTTCTTAGAAAGAGACTGGTAGAAGAGAGTAGAACTTTGCAGTTGGTATGATGGTCTGTATAGACACTCTTTCAACATCACCAAATTATGAAGAACCAGGCAGAATGTCTACATTTCAACAGCCCCTTGACTGTTGACTGCAGCAAGCAGGTAGGAAGTATTTACTTTTAAGTGTACTATTTGTAGCAGCAACCCAAATGATAAACTATCATCATAAATCTAACCAAAATATGAGAAAGGCTTATCTGAAAACTTTCTAATTTTAAGTTTTTTTGATAGGTTATTCAAAACTATAAATAAATATAGCAATGATACATATTCATGAAACTTAAGAATACCCTGCAGAGATCAAATCTCCTTAAATTGCTCTGTGTGTTTAATTAATTCCCATTCAAATTCATGGTTGATTTTTTTAAAAGTGAATTTGACAAGGATTCCAACCATTTCTATGGAGGAAACAAAGAATTCTCCACTGTGACACACTTCTGATGAGGGGAAGAAGAAATCTGCTTAGGTAAGAGCTGTAATTAATACACTATGACCTTGATGGAAAGACAAGTAAATCATCAAAATACAACAGAAAATGAGAATGTTCTATAGACAACCTATGTGTGATAAACATATACAAGACTACTGGGGAAAGAAGCAATGATAAGGGAAAAGATTTTAAGAAAGAAAGGAAGAAAGAAAGAAAGGAAGGAAGGAAGGAAGGAAGGAAGGAAGGAAGGAAGGAAGGAAGAAAGAAAGAAAGAAAGAAAGAAAGAAAGAAAGAAAGAAAGAAAGAAAGAAAGAAAGAACTCCTAGAAAGACCTAAACTTTTCATTGAAGAGAAAATGCTGGAGGCTGATTGAGAGTTCAAAAACAAGGACAGGAAGTAGCAGATTTCCAAAGACATGATTTTTATCAGGAAATAGAAATCCTCAGGAAGCTGATCATTGACCATAAAGTTAATGGACAACCAACTGCAATAAGACGGAGTTGGCTGTTTCTACCAAGGTAGGACACAGACTCTGATTCTAGGGTCACAGATGCGACTTACTAGCCCGTTGTGCGAATAAGTCCCGTATGACCTTCCTTAAATGGTAGTGTTTTAGTTCGGGTTTCTATTGCTGTAAAGACATGGCATGACCACAGCAACTCTTATAAAGAAAAACACTTTTCATAATTGTGTGTGGCTTACAGTTACAGGAATTTAACCCATCATCATCATTGCAGGATATGGCAGTGTGCAGGCAGACATGGCGCCGGTGAAGGAACGGAGGGCTCTGCATTGTATACCCAGGCCTCAGAAGGAATCTGAATCCCAAACTGGGTCTAGCTTGAGCATAGTAGACCCTAAAGACCACCTCCATAGTGACACACTGTCTCCGTCAAGACTCCACCTCCTAATAGTACCACTCCCTGTGGGGGCCATTTTCTTTGAAACCACCACAAATAGTAAATAGGTGTGGGGAAATGCAGAAAACCCACTTCGCTCCTCCTCACATTGATTTAACCTGCAATGGGCCTGAAAGGCTGAGCAAGGTTATCAATCTAAAAAGATCATGTTCTATGTCACCCTGACTCCACCTTAATCTTTAGCAAAAGGAACTCAGTAAAAGGGGGTCAAAGACCAAGGCGACCAGTTCTTACCCAGTGGTCTGCCTTTCCCCCATGTAAATTATTTTTCTGCATGTTTACTTTATTAAGAACTTGACTGACCTTTTACTCTGGCCTCCACTACTTTGTCTACAGAGGTGACCTAACCTACGATGCCATGCTCAAAGCCTCAGTTGGCTTTCCAGCTCACTGATAGCAGAATCCTATCCATCCACTAAACATCATCAGTAGCTATAAGACTGAAAATCCAGACAAAACCAAGACACTACCTGAAAACGTGCTATCCCTTCAAAATTAGAGATTTTTTTTTTGGTACGTTAAAGAGTTGAAGAAGATGAGGGCTCTAATAGAGCTATTTCCCTTTGCTATTGCTAATGTAAATTCCTAAGACCCATTTGGTAAATGATTCTGCGTCATCTTGTAAGTTTGAATTTCTGTATGTCTTGCAACATCTTACCTGTTTACATACACGTACCATGGAATCTTTTGCACCTACCTATCAGAAGACACACATACACACAAATAAACACACACACACTCCCTATAGCTCTTTAGTTACCTGAAAACCCACAACCATTCTTAGACCAGAGGGTAAGAGCACTGGGTTACAGTCAGTGAAAGGACTGGAGTGAGAAAAAAAATGAAAAGAAAAGAAAAATGAAACACAGTCACACTTAACATTATAAATGATCACCAATATAATTTAGATGAAAAACGAAGACTTGGAAGACTACTTACAGAATGATAAACACATGATAAAGTTCAAAACAAGGTAATTGCTAAAAAACAATATTCACTGAAGTTGGTTTGGTATCTCTCTGTGTGCAGCAGATGATTTCTCTCTGAGGGTTTGCATGAAATTTGACTGTAGATTTCTCTTCTGATCAGCGGAGTTGTGGTGTTACCAGTAACTTCTGAAACCACCCTCAAGCAACCACATAGTCAGTGAAGACCTGGGTATGATAGGGGACCTGGGCCAATTTTCCACTGAGTAGTTCTGCCGGGTCGCATATTGCACATGAAGTACGCAGGAGACCTTGAAAACCTAAGCTGGATCCTCCTCATCCCACTGTGGTCCCTGTTTTTTTTTCCTACCATCTCTGTTTCCACTCTGACCTGAGACATAATCTTCCCCTTCTAGAATTGATTTGAGCTTCTTTGTGTTCTTGGTCCTCTGATGGGTTTTAAAATAAACTCTGATTTTGTAGCTTTGGGGAGTTATTATGCTAGCTGAGATGAGATCAATAGTTAGCCCCTTAACTTACCACCAACTAAGCATGAATCGGTGTCTGCATTAAACCCTTTAAGGGAATCAACTCTCGTCATATTTGTCATTTTCATTCATCTAAATGCGTCACCCACTTTTAATTGTTTAAATATATTCTGAATTATTAACATACGTACCTTGAGCATCTCAGAACGTAAGTTTTATAATTTGTTTACAGAGATCCTCTTTTAGTTCTGGATTCCTTACAAAAAGATATCTGCTCATGTTTTCTAATAGTGCTCAAAAGTACTTATTTTTAGCATAAAATCTTTAGTCCATCTGGAGTTTATTTTGGTGTTGGAAATAGAGTAAAATACAATTTTGTGTTATTTTCCAGATGGCTACTAAGTTGTCCCAGCTCCATTTATGGACAAATGATATGAACAGAGATTTTTTGCCTAAAAGTAATTTTTAAACATATAAAAAGATGTTCAACTACAGTCATACTTTTTAAAAACTTCAAATAATAAGCATATTATTAAAGTTTCAACTTAAACTAAGTATATAAATAACAAACTTTATGTCTAGGAGATCTACATTTAGATGTTTTCACATCTGTTCATAAATGTATAAGTGCAGCCACTTCTACCTTGTTAGTAAAAAGAGCAGAAAAAGAAAATCCATGTAAATGTCCTTTAAGATTCCTGGATTCCCATGTAGTCACAATAAGGTACTATGAGGCCATTTTAAAAAGAAGTACAATATATGTAACAGCAGTTACTGAGAAAAAGGGAGGCCATAAATTTCACAGTGAGCGAGGAGGTTTTACCGGTGTGTGTGTGTGGGGGGGGGGGTTTGTGTAATTATATTATAACCTCAGAAATAAAAGTGGTTAGCAATAGGTAGAGTAGGAGGTTAGCCACTCACTTAGGATGCACGTGGTGCTAGGTTCAATTCTCAGCACAAGACACAAAACAGTCCACATTGCACGTGCATGTGAAACTATAAAAGACTTATTATATAGAAAAAGCAAATATATTTGTGGGTATTCTATACTCAGCCACTTTCCTGGGGTGGGAAAGCATGGGCATACAACTATACATCAACAGAAGCAACAATAATCATTTCTGATTACTCCACAGACCCCTCAAGCCCCAAGGAACAGCGGTGGCTTCTGATGAGAGAAACCACGGACAATAACAACTCTGTAATGAGGGAGCATTTGCTTTTGGGTGGAGATCTATTTCTGGGCATAATTTCAAGGAGCTATTTAAGTCAAGTCAGAGAATTGAAAGGTCCTGTCAAAATGTTGTGTTGATGGATTCCAGTGACAATCACAAATTCTACTGGTTATTTTCCAAGCAACTTCTAAAGACATAAAATCAAGCTTAAAGAGTAACGCGCCACTGAAATGCCCATGGTTTGATAAAAATCATTAGCTAGATATGAAGAGAAATGTAGTTTTTAAAGCTTCTGTCTGCCATAACCCACACAGTAGTGTGTGACTTCCTAATGAGTGATTGTTGGGCTGAGCTTGTGGGAGAGAAGCCAAAGGGATAGTCTACCTTTCTTCCTGGTTGAAAAGAACAGTCCCATCCGCTATTGCCTTGCTTTATGGAATGTAAAATAGCAGTTTTTCTTCTAAAGAAATGAATATGAAACCACTAAAACAATTCAAAAAAAATTCATTCCTATCATTTCCGGTCTTGTGAGTCTTAGCAGTATGGTGCAAGTGAGTATAAACTGACTTCATATAGATACACAAACCTGGAACAAGAAAAGGCCTTAATAACAGTGTAGCTCTGCGGTTTCCTTTGACACAAGGACAAGGAAGCCAGGGTGATAACAGGGCATGTCAGAGACACAGCAGAATCACTGACGGTGGGTCTCTGATCCAGGAGAACGCTTCCAATATCCCAAGACTCTTATTTCTGTTACACCTTGATAAATGGATATCTATCCCCTTGATATTGACACTGAGAAGAATTTGGAAAAACATTTTGCAGCCATGGCCATCACTCCCACCCTCCCTCCCTCATACACCAACCTCTGAGTTTCTTTCTTTGCTATTTGCTTTGCAGTTCAATATTTTCTAAATTTGTCAACCAATGAAATTCTACCCAAAGAAGAAAACTGTTCTAGTCTCTTGACTTGACAGTTATGTACAAATATGAGTCGTACTAAAGACAAGAAAACTCTTTCAAAGGGAAAACACTTCTTCAGGCTGTTGGAGGTACAGACGCTGTGATCGCTGTACCCATCCATGAGCTTGCATTATCATTTCATAAGGCAAAACAGAAGGTGGCGAGAGCCTACTGGCGTCCCTTAGTTTCTGATGGAACATATTCATCAAAAAAGCATTCAGTCCCCTGAGCTTCAGCCATATGCTCCAGGAAAATGTCACCAGTTAAAGATGTATTCATTTGCTGTTTTGAAAACTCTGTTTGATATTCATGCATTCCAAGTGTTTTGACCTAGATTTCTGTAGAGGCAGTGGCTCCAGTCATGTGCAGTCAGCTAGACAGCTGTTGCTTGTGTAGTCAAAGGAAGACTCGAAAGTTAAAAAGAGAGGGAGAGAGAATGAAAAAATGAAAACATTTATTAGTGGGTGCCAACATTTTGCACAGCCAATATGTTTAATACTAGATTAACTAATATAAGCATATGGGGATGCATTTGTTGCAAAGCTTTAAAGAAAAGAACAAAGAAGAAAGTTGGAAGTAGCTAAAGTTCAAGGGAAATGGAATTTGCACTTTCTCCTGTAAATGAAAGCTTGGTGAAATGGCAACACACTTTAATTATAAGCAAGTGGCTAATGTCACAGCATTTAAGACTTTATTTTAGAGGCCATGTATGATTTCTGATGCTCTGCACACATCTTAGATAAGCCTAAAGTCTATGTGTAACAGCAGAGCCTGAAAGTGTTTTCAGAATTCCACCTTTCCCTAGCCAGAGTTGTTTATTTGTTTGTGTGTAGAAGATCTAGTTAATTCAGCAACAAATTGATGCTAAGTTTAGAGAATAATGATAAGAATAAAAATGGGCACTCATCCATCTCAGGGCCATCTCTTTTCCGCAAGATCAATGGAAGAAGCCACAGTACCCATGGACCTGTTCTCAGTCAACCCATGAACAATATATACTGTACCGTCCATCAGCTTCTCTCCACCTGTCAGAGGATGGCTATCACTTAAGTTATAATCACAGAATGTTTAGTATTCCCAGCTCTTGAACTGGACTCTGGCACCTGTGCATATGTAAGGCAGCCAAGACTGTTGACCTATTGATCTATACAACCACGAATGGCTAGGGAGCGGCCATTCAGTTCCTAGACTATGCCAGGTTCTGAAACTAAGTCCCTTTACTCTGGTAGGCTATAGGAATCCTAATGATTACTACTCAGAGACACAAAATGATTTGTGCCTTTCATGCCAGTGGCACAGCTGGGTTCATCCCAAGAGTAGATTTTCTGGAAGCTACTGAAGAAGAGATGGCTGGCTGATGCAGAACACAGAGAAGTGTCATCATACACCTCTGACGTCATTAGTGAACAGCACTGTAGGCCCAATCTTTTTCACTGTTGCCTTTTATTTTCCCAGTTCTCAATTCCCAGAATGAGAATTTGGTTAAGATTCTCAACTTTCATTGGTGATAAGACCCAATGAAGAATATTTCTCTTTCAGCAAAGGACTGAGCTTCAAAACTAAGGGAGAGGTTGGGGAGGAGTTGACGGTGGAGTCAAGGTGTGGTCTACTCTACTTGACTCTAAATCACATCTAGAACTGATGAGTTTATTAGCACGTTATCCTTTTGCAGAGGATTCCCACTGACTCTATTTTTGCCAGTAAATGATCAGCCATTGAACAGAGAATGAAATGTGACTAACATTTCAATAAAATTTTCAAAGACATAGTTATTATAAAAACTCCCATTTTCTGCAATAAATTTCAAATGTGTAGCTGGTTACCGAAATATTTGTAAATTTTTCTTTCTCAATTTTAGTAGCCATACCAATTGTATTAAGATCCTACTGATTACAGTTAGAAAAGAATTTAAATATTTGTTATAGAAGACCTATTGCATTTGGGACATTTTTCACTGCAGTGAACATATTTTGATTCTTTCAGTCTGCATATCTGTATTTAGCAATAATGTTTCATTTCATGCACATGTGTGTATATACACATATAAACTCATTATGAATTTACAAGGCAAGAAGACCATATCAAGAAGCACTGAGGTCATTTTTAGTGACCATTTCTTGTTCTCTCTCCTTTTCTTTTAGTTCACTTTTATACCTAAGATGTGTACTGTGGTCCTTCATTTTTATGATTGGCATCCTCCGTGAATTTGGCATTTGCAAGCAATATTCATTGAATTCATGCCATTGCGTGATTCAATAAACACTAATGCCATACATAGTTTCATGCTTATCTCTATTCCCATTGGGATATCCTCTGACTAGTTCATCCTCTATTCCGACCAGACCTAATAGAGCCCACTATATAACCTACTCTAGAGTCGGAGGTAAAACCCTGCACATGCTGAGTGTAAACCCACAGAGTAAGGAGGGCGGGTTGTCAGTGTTCAGAGTCCTGACCATTTCATGTGCACACATGGGAGGCAACTTGCCGCAATTAGGCGTACAGATCTGACAGTCTCTCTGCGAGTCGCCACATTAGGTTATGAACCAAGCATTACAGAAGACCAGATGTTTCTGTTTCGGTGCCAGAGCACTGGTTTCTTCTTCCTCCATTTTAAACCTGACAGCAAGAACATCTGAATCTGAAAACAGTAAGGACACATTTGAGGGCCAACGTGTCTTAGGAAGTTGGAGTACCGGTAATGGCCGAGATGCTTTCTGCTAGAAACTCTTGAAGACTGGAAGTGGATGGGAGTTTGATTTTTATCCCAAAGAGTTTGATCTCCCACTTAACCCCAGTTGCTGCATCACAGAGGCAATAAATAGGGAAACTGAATAATTTCCTACATTAATAACCTTAATTTCTATTCATAAAGCCTATATGTCCTAATGCTCAGCAATGTAAAATTGCATGAAGTTAGCTGTATTACAGCCCGTTTGCACAGATGGGTTTATGAGACTCAAATAGATTTCTTTGCAGAATTTGGCTGTATCAGTAGTGTATGTTACTATCACAGGGAGTGTTGAGTTACTGCAGCTGCCAGATGCTTCTCCCTCTGCATAGCTCTGCAAAGAGGGTTTCCTTCCTTCGCTTCTAAGTAGAGTTACCCAAATGGGGAACCTCTTGTTGGAATTAACATACTTCTCAACATTGGCCTTTTTTTCCTCCCTTTCTGGAGCAAGGTGCATGTGTGGAGGATCACAGGAGATTAGCATGACCTCACAGATCTCCCGACAAAATCAACAGATCCAAGAAAGCATCTAAGTGCAGGAAGATGCCGAGTCCCAGAAATAAGTCACTGACAATACGATGCAGTGAATCCAGATGGACAGGAAAGCTGGGTTCATGGAATGAGGTTACTGAGGTGGACTTTGGATGGATGGGTGGATACACAGTCAAGAAAAGTTTCTAGTGCTCTGGAAATCATAAAAATAGCTAAGTAAGGAGAAAAGAGAAAGGAAAGGAAACCCTATATTGGAACTGTGAGTTAATGCTGGGAATGTTTATGAATAAGTTAATATCAGAAATAGATAGTTGGGAATATGGAAAGTCAAATGGGTTTCCATTCATTCAAAGAAGGCAGACACAAAATGAATGCTATACTGTGAGCTCTTTAAAAGATGCTAAATACTTGCTCCTTCAAGAGGGGCATTATTCTACTTAAAATCATTTGCTGGGATTGTTTGCATGTAACTGTACATTTCCAAAGCATTAAAGCCCACAATCTTCAGAGACTGAAAAATCACCCACTCTAAACACCTTACAGAGAAGTCCTCCAAAACTCACACAGAGGAATCTTCATGTATGCTGAGCTAGAGAACACTAGAGGAAGAAATGAAAGTATACATGCAAGTATTAGGATATTAAAATAATTCTCTGTATTAAAAAACAAACAAAACAGCATGTCTTCCTGGGCAGTAGGTGATAGGAAAGCTTCATAGTGATGTCTGAGTTATGCAACAAATATTATTTACATTTACTATAAAAAATTTAAGATTTAAGCATGTAAAGAATTATGCTTTGATGTAAGAGTAAAATAAGATAATAAAATTGTACCTTGCATGAAGTAAGAGCCAAAATTCTATAGGAAACCCGTGTACTTTTCATAGTTCCAATACAAAGTGGTCCAAGTGCCTTGGGGCTGGACTGAGATAATAGTAAATGTAATTCTATGTGTGCCTTTGAAAGATAGATATTATTGTGTTTGTTTTACAAATAAGACAAATAATACACAGAAATATTAAATCATTCCCAAATCCATAGTATGATGTACAGCCAAGCCATGATTAAAAATACTTGCAAATTTCTTTTGATATTTTCATTTTACTTGTGGATATGCTTCGATGTCAATAGTTTCTGCTTTAAAAACTTTCATAGTAATTCAGAACCAGGCTGTACATGTAAATAATCCCAAGTATGTCTGCTGTGCTCCCACTGTTTGGGTCAGGCTGGCTGATGGCCATCCACACCCTCCTCAGAATTCTTGTTAGTTTTCTAGGATCAATTCAACATGGAAATCAATAGTTTCCAGAGCCCTACAAGATAAGCAGCCCAATCATCTCACTGTTGCTTTCAGATAATAGTGACTACAAATGAGACAAGGCAAGGCTACGTTCAAGTGATATAACTTACTAAGTGCCCTGATGTCACTGACTACTTAGTAATATAACAAGAAAATGAACTAATATTTTGGTTGCTCGTTTTGGAAGATTTTCCATGCCACCTACCTACTTCTAGGTAAAAGCCATCCATACACATGCACACGCACACACACACACACACACACACACACGAAGAAACCATAAAATCACCAAAAAATGTCAGTAAAGAGGTACATAAGAGTTATTCCTTTGTGAAATGCAAACAGATCGAAAATACAAACCACTTAGATTCAAATGCAAGTTGATGAGTTTCAACTCTCTGAGTAGTTTATTATTGCACTCACTCTGTTTTTGTTCGCTTGTTATTTATTTGCTTGTTGGGGGGGGTCCTTTCTTGGTCTAAAAGTGGGCAACTCTTCCATTTACATCGGATCCACTGACCAGATTTCATTCAGTGAGGCACCAGACTAACATTCTAGAGTTGTCTTAGTTACAGTTTCCACTGTTGTGAAGAGACACAATGACCATGGCAACTCTTATAAATGAAAATGTTTAACTGGGGCTGGCTTACAGTTTCAGAGGTTTAGTCCATTATTGTCATGGCTGTGTACGGGCAGACATGGTGTTTAAGGAGCTGAGTTCTGCATCTCCATCTGCAGGCAGCAGGAGCAATTGTGTCACTAGGTGAGACTTGAGCATATATGAGACCTCCACAGTGATACACTTCCTCCAAAGAAGCCATACCTACAGTCCACAAGGCCACACCCCCTACTAGCGCCACTCCCTGTAACCAAGCATTCAAATGCATGAATATATGGGGGCCATACCTAGTCAAACTACCTACCACAAGAGTATCAGGACCAGCTGTGTGAACGTGGCCAAGGTGAAAGGAGAATCATCCTTTGTGATGATCCCTACTACAAGGGTAAAGATGCTTTTTTGTACAGCGTTGCCCAGGAAAGACATTTGAAGAAGGAGCACAGAGTAAGAACTTCAGGATGCCTTGCCCTACAGTTTCATACATTTCATGGAGGGAGCAGCAGAGGTCTGAAAAGACCAAGCAATTTGCTCAAGGTGACAATGATGTGGAGAGAAAAGGGCAAAATCCAAGTCTGAGCCTGTTTGATTGTAAGGCTAATGGTAATAAAATTAAAAACAAGCGAACAAAAGAAGCTAAAAGAAAAAAAAAAAACCTAAAAGTGCAGGCATGGAGTGATTCCCGTAGGAGGTATGTGGAAAAGACGCTCACACATTTATGCAACTTGAGACTCCTGGAAAGACAATGGTTAGTTTTCAGATTACTGTTTGAATTGTGGGTACTGTATTTAGCTCAGAGAAATTTGTAGTCAAGTACAGGAGAGGCCATGCAAAGAGACCTGAGCCATCAACAGCCAAAAGGGAGCCGGAGCCCCTGCTGTTCCCTGGCAAAGCGGCTCTGGCTGTGCTAATAGACACCAAAACAGAGAGCCAAACAGGGAAGAACTGAGACAAATATTTATACATCGGGTGGGTGAAGACACCTGGCAGTGCAGGTGAATGAGCAGTAGAATAAAATGTTCCCTGCAAATTCGAGCATCCCAACAAGTGACACATTTTGCAGTTAGACTGCAGGCACACCCTCTCTCCCACTCACCCCATAGCTTAAAGGAAGCCCCAGGTCCTTTTGTTTTCTTCTTATGTGCACACGATTTTTAAATTAGGCCCTCGAATGAGTTGTCTCTCTCCTTTAAACATACTGCCTTATGAGGACAGAATCTCAAATTTCTCCAGTTTCGCCCAGACTTGAGATGTCACCTATAATCTCCTGGAATACAACCCAGTCCTGACAAGTAGGAGAGCCCTGGCCATTAGTGTAATGCGCAAATGTAGGCAACCGTAATGATTATTTAATTGAATATAGATGTTGGCTGAATACCAGTGCAAAACACCATGCATTTTAAATCAGGCCCGACGCATATTAATGCAGCCCTCATAATAGGCTGTTTCCTATATCAAATGTAAAAGACAGACTCTCAGCCTTGCGGGAGTTTATAACCTAGATTTGCATTTGTTCTACCTCTATATTTCTCATATTTAAGGGGGACAAAAGGGGTAAATTTGACAAAAGTTTTAATTTTGCTTTAGTGAGCAATTTATTTTTGCATAATGAGCGTAATAGCTCTAAAAAAGTAAGTTAATTATTTACAATATTATTAATTGCAGTAAAGACTATTTTTGGAGAAATATTTACTGAGACACAATATTCTGTACAATACTTTAGATAATGGAAAAAGATCAATGAGTAAGAAATCAGAGGGTTCCCCAATGTAAGTTGTAATAACAAAAGCCTACAAAATAAAAATATAAATTAAGATATTTACTGCAGAGGATACCCAACTTAAGTAAACACAATTGTTTTAATAAAGGGAATAGGCAATAATTGCTGTCTCTCGGACCTGTTTTATATTGGACATTTTAAATAGGAAGGCTCTTTGTTATGGTATCCATTGACTATCAGTGTAAATTGTGAAATTAGTTATACTGATGGCTGTGGAAATTTTCTGAAAGATGAGTTGGAGAAGGAACAAGGAAAGGCTTATTATAACAGAACAAACCAGCGAAAGCAGGAAAGGTGTGATGTGCACCAAGTACTTGTGAGGCCCTAGAGGACTTTGCAGCCATAACAATGACTCAGAATCTCTCACCAATGAGGCAGGATATTCAACAAGAATGCTGAGCCAATGGTTTCCAGTGATTTTAGAAATGTAGAACAGAATTCCCACAAATATTTATTTATTGTTCAGAATCTGCTGCCTTATTCCACATCTGGGTGACAACATCAGCCTGGTCCCGCCTGGCTTATTTATCCCTGTTTAGAGAGAAGTGTGAGGATTTAGAAATAGTAGGTAGAAAAATTAAAGATACAAAAGAAAAGATGGAGACACAGGATAGATTTGAGTGGGCAACCCCAGTGAATACTGAATCTGCCGTGTTTATTTCTCATGAGCTTTAAATACAAATCCAAAGAGGGGGCGGGGGGAGACAAAAGACTTCTTTGCCAAGATGCAAAGGACAAATAAAGTAATCACATCAGAACCCAATGCATCAAGTAACCACACCCTAGGTCAAAAGCATTCTGTTAGTAGCTACACCCTGGGTTAAACCTCCCATCGATAACCTTGAAGGAGCAAGAATAGGCTTGAACTCTCTGACCTTTGGTCAAGGTGCAACGAATCCACATCCACGAGCTCCCACAATCTGCAAAGTCATGAAACAAACCTCTATTATTTCATGTCCTGAGGAATTAAAGTTGAGTTGCTACAAAGCTGGTGTCCTCTTCTTTACACCTGTCCTTCTTATTCATATTTGGATCTTGTTGTGATTGCTTGGTTCTCTGTTAATGGATGAGCACACACATGTGATAATATTTAAGATTCACCTTCATCTCACAGAATTAGCTGCCTCTGCACAATTCACATTTAGAATAATATCCAAATATTTACAATACTCAGGAACTTTCATATGCTTTATAGAGTTTAGTCTTTTGCCTCATTCTGCTAAAGATACATTATCTTCATTTGCAGGGAAAGGAAACTGGTGTTCTGACAACTAGTGATTTACCCAAATCCTCAGTAAGAGACAGAGCTGACCCCCATGTCCAGGGCTATTGGCACAATACTGCAAGTGCCTCCCTTAAAAAAAAAAAAAGAAGTGTCATTATGTAAGAGGAGAAAGATGACGAGGAGAGAGCCAATAACAATCCTACTACTGGATAGAAACTCCCAAAATAACAGAAAAGGATAGTTGTATAAACACTTCTTTGTGAATGCTCAGGGAATTCCTTTTTTAAACAATAGCCAAAAGGTAGAAACGTAACAACTCCCTATTAATGAATGTGTGGGTAAATAATTTGAGACATTTATACAACAGAATATATTTTGTCTTCAAATAATCATTTTGCCAATCAAGCTTAACAAGTGTAATTATTTAAAAAATCAAATAATATAGTAATATAAAATGTTTAAAGAAAGTCCCCCATTGGCAGTCTGGTAGTAGCCACCTCTACTGATAGTCATTTCTATGTCCCTTGGGGATGAGTGACCCTCAGGAGGTTCTAACATGGTAGGAAAGCATTGCAATTTTGAGATCAAAGACACAAATAAACATACCAAGTTGACTGATTCATTCTGGATTTATAACCAACATATTATTATGAGACTTATTTCATTCTTCTTAATTGTATATATCTGTGTTGCTGTAAATAAATACAGAGGCAAAATAAAATAACATACATACAATGTTTGGCATAGCTAACCATTGACCTAGTTAAAAGACCTGATTACTATTAATCGAGCGAGATGGACAATGTGCTAAGGGTGATAAACGAATTGCAATGGAGACAGAGGCAATGAGAGCTAATAAACCCATTGAACTTGTAAATGAGTCTTGCTCTGTTGTTGGACACAAAACATCTAAAATCCTCTAACACACTGTATGTGGCTGTTGCATCATTCATTCAGAGAACCATACCTTACCTGTCATGCATTATACCCACAAAGCCAAGTGACTTACCATAAACTTGAATAACTCCTATTTATTACTGCTACTTTTAGCCTACATCAAGTAAAGCAAGTAGAACTGAGAACAAATAATCACCTACTACTTTTAGTTCTACATAGTTGAATTTACAACTTATTAAGGCGTTATGAGCAGTAACCTAGCTATGCATAGTCTCTAGCTCAAAGTACACAAACTTTAACATATTAATTTTAACTCAGAAAAACGTCCCAATATATATACCAAATTTTAATGTTTATTATAAGACTATAGGTATCCTAAATAATAACCATATTGACACAATGCAGTTTACTTAAGTGGTTATCTTTAATTCTATTTCCGTTATCTCTAAGGACATACTTGCCTTATGGCAATCTGAGGCAATAATTTCCACACCCAATCTGCACTAAAGACGTGTGATGCTCAGCTTGGGGTAACACTGGTAAGCGTGTTGCGTGTAAGCCTCTCTTTCCTTCAGGGACAATTGTACAGACGCTCATGGACGGGCACAAGTACCTAGAATGCTTTCTCTTTGTTGCATCTGTTACCTTGGCCCACGTCAGCACCCTGCTCCCTGTCTCAGTGAACTTTGGGGTCTTTCTTGGTATACCAGAGTCTGTGGAAGGACTTCTGAAGTTCTTTCCGATAGTTTTGAATTCTAAGAAACTGTACATTTGGCATTATATCATTTATGTAGGTAGATAAATTGCAGAATTGAAGAGGTCAACTGGGATTCAATATGCTTGTTAACAATGTACTTAGAAAATGAACTCCAAACACAGGACAGTGGTTTCGATGACATGAGACTACAATAGCAATGTGAACACTTCCAGAAACTCTACATTGAAATTACACTGGGATTGCCATGTAAATTAGTTTTCCGACCTCTTGGTCACTCCTTCCTGACATGGAAACAGAGCACATCTTAGAAGACACAGAATGAAGGACAATATCAAGCAAATAATTTTCTAAGCTCGATCAGAACCTTTTAAAATGAGGTTTGAAGATGCAGGAGAACAATTCAAAAATGAACAATGAAAGCAAAGCATGAAGAGAGAACACTCAAAAAAGTTCAGGCAAATACAGAGTTGTTCTTCACAGATTCAAATCTTAATTCATTCCCACTATTGCTTGAGCAAACCTTGCCTTTCCCCAAATATATTAAACCACTAGTGAGCATGTTTTGGACATGTTCATGTCTCCTTAGGAACTATTTAGGAGAAGGATAGAGTAGAAATATTGGGATCACCTGACACTGGGAAGCTTCTCATCCAACTCTTCTTCCTCAAACCCACAGGATGAGTAAAAGACAGTGGAAGTGGTCCTGACTGCTGTCAAATTGCTGAGTCAAGTCTTATTGGTGCTGTTTACTATAATACTAAGAATAAATGTTTTTGTGCCCCCCCCCATTCATGTTGTGCCTCCAACCTTTGGTGTGATGGAATCCAAAACCTGGCCTTTAGGGAGCTGATAAGATCAAAGAAATTGACAGCAGCTATATAAGACGTGTGCAAAGATCTCTTTTGCCGTGTGTGTATATAAGATTCAGGAGATTAGCATTTGTATGGAACTCCCCTTGGCAGAGTTTTGCTCCTTCAGCTTCTCTGACCTTGAAGTGAATGGGAAAGAAACGAGTAGTGTCTAGCATTCCCAGGATGCTGGAGCTGGCTGGGAAAAGCAAAAAGATATCTGAGAAGTAAAACCGTAGCTTAGAAAATGAAATTCTAAAAACTAACCATATAAATGGATACAAAATAACATCCAAACTGCAAATACAGCTGTCTGACATTAAATTTCAGGAAAGCAATAACAACAGCAAAAACAAAAACCAAAGAGATAGGGAAGTGTCATGCTTAGAGCACGCCAGCGATCTTCCATGTGGACCGCAGGAAAATGCAGTTAATAAATATTGAAGGATAAAATATTGAAGAAAAAAAACAAAAAATCACCAACCTTAAACTATATCCTCCACAGTCCCCTTAAATGAGGTGAGTTCTAAGTCAGGCTGTGGTTGTATAGTGAGTTCACTGTCAGGGTGGGTTTATGGAGTAAGACTTTAAGTGTAATTAAGAAATTTATTAAAGCTGGGCAGTGATGGCACATGCCTTTAATCCCAGCACTCATGAGGCAGAGACAGGCTTATCTCTGTGAGTTCTAGGCCAACCTGATCTACAAGAGCTAGTTCCATGACAGGCTCCAAAGCAACAGAGAAACCCTGTCTTGAAAAACAAAAAACAAAAAACAAAAAAAAGAAGGAAAGAAAGAAAAGAAATTAATTAAACATAAAGATAAAGGAGATACCAAATCATTATAAAACCATTGTCACCAAGGGAAAAAAAAAAAAAAAACAACAAAGCAGTAGACGTGTCCTCACAGAAAATAGAAACAAAAAGCCCCATAAGTAAAAGTAAAAGAATAATATTGAGCAGAAAATATCTACACAAAAATAAGGAAAGTAGTCTAAAAAAATTTACTGAAGATAAAGTAAATTTATTTTCTTATTTATTTGAAATATAGGATAACTTCTTAAAGCAATAATAGCAACAATACATTCAAATACATATCTATTAGTCATACTTATAAATAATCTGCCAGTCAAGGGAAACTGCTAAACATTTAAAAATAAATGAAAAGACATCTCATTAAAATTAGTGGAACAAAGAAACAGAAATGGTTAGAAAGAAACAGCATTAAGTACATACAATAAAGGACAAGATCTAAACATAATGAGTCATATAAACACTTAACTTTGGATATTAATAAAAAACTAAACTAAAAGCAAGAAGAAGAAAGGAAGTTTTAAAAAAGTGAAAAATCAATAAAATTGAAAATATGAAGACCAAAAAAATATCACAAAGCAATTTCTTTGAAAATGTCAAGAAAATGTTTTAAGTTCTAGCCAATTTAATCGAACAAATATACTAAAGAAAGAATATAAATAAGGGACATTCAAAAGAGACCCACCACCCTCCACCCCACAGAGATCAGAAAGACAATGGAGAGGAGATGTCTAAACCAATCTCCCTGTGGACTGGCCGAGAATCTCAAGACGATGCTGTCCCACCAGAAACCAGTTTTTGCAGGGGTCGGGCGGCTAGTTTTACCCGAAATAATTACACAGAAACTATATTCATTTACACACTGCCTGGCCCATTATCTCCAGACTCTTATTGGCTAACTCTCACATATTGATTCAACCCATTTCTAATAATCTGTATCTCACCACGAGGTCGTGGCTTACCGGGAAAGATCCTAACCTGTGTCCTCGGGTCAGAGAATCATGGCGACTGCCTCACTTCCCTTCTTCCCAGCATTGTGTTCTGTCTACTCCACCCACTTATGTTCTGACCTATAAGGCCAAGCAGTTTCTTTATTAATTCACCAATGAAAGCAGCAGAAATACAGAAGACCCACCTACATCATCAGTTAAATCTACGTTCACTCTAGAAGCCAGTAGCCTCTCCTGACCTGTGGTATTTACAGTAGAGAAATGGGAATGTGTGTGTTCCTGGTGCCATGTATAACATTTACTACAGCTTTACCTATCGTTGCCAGGAACGGGACACAAATTGCATACTGTGTGATTCTATTCATAGAATGTCCTGGAAACAGCACATTCTGGGAAAACATCAGTGTTTCCATGGAACCCTTTGGGAGCTAGGGGGTGGGCTTTTCACTCCAAAGTGGCAATGGGGGGAGTATTGGTGATGATTTACTGTTCTGTGTTTTGATTATGCTATATTTAGTTATATCCATAGCTGACTAGAGATGCCTATGAAAGGCATGAGACTCTGCGTCAAAAGCAGGGAGATTCTGTAAATCTGCAAAAGTAATATTTTAGAAGATGCAAGGCTGTGGAGAGGCTCAGTTGGTAAAGTGCTTGCTGCACAAGCGAGAAGATCTGGCTTTGACCCTCAGCACCTATACAAAAACACCAGCCTGGTGGTATTTACTCATGACCCCAGCACGGAATGGGTAAGAAAAGGAAGATCCCTGGGGTTTTCTGGGCCATCAGCTGAACCTGGGCAGGTCCCAGGTCCCAGGAAGAGCCCCTACCTCAATGGGCAAAGTGGGCAGTTTCCAAGGAATCATAACCGAGGTTGACCTGTGGTCTCCATACACATGTACACACATGACCACATGCACCTTTGCACATGTACATACACACATGCACACATGGGCACACACATGTGCCAACACACACACACACACACACACACACACACACACACACACAATAATACTTTTAACAAGAAAGGCAGTCATGTTGATCCACAGTTCCCATTGGTACAAAATGAAGCCAAAGACAAAATATCAGTAAGTAAATTAATCATAGGCACTTTGCTTCCCCCCCCCCCCCGAGACAGAGTTTCTTTGTAACTTTTGAGCCTGTCCTGGAACTAGCTCTTGTAGACCAGTCTGGCCTCGAACTCACAGAGATCCGCCTGCCTCTACCTCCCGAGTGCTGGGATTAAAGGTGTGAGCCACAACCACCCAGCTTTGTGCTGTATTTTTAAAAACTTGACTATGCAGGTCAAGATGGTGAATAGAAGTGCAAAATATTTCCGCTTTGGATCACAGCACAACTTTTCTCCAAAGCCAGGCAATCTGCACTTGAGTTAAGATGATTTTGAAGTCATAAACCTGGCAAGTGGGTGAACCAAGGCTTTTCACTCCACCTCCTTATTCGGTGTTTGTCAATCACACCTAATAAACTGTGCCAAATTCCTTTTCCTATATCATGCAAATCACCCAGAGAAGAGTGATATGGGTTATGAGAAACCCTAACACTACACTGA
Organism: Myodes glareolus; assembly: GCF_982192425.1. NCBI lineage: Eukaryota > Metazoa > Chordata > Mammalia > Rodentia > Cricetidae > Myodes > Myodes glareolus. The sequence continues at coordinate 24,430,578 of NC_142049.1, read as the reverse complement.
AAGATGGTGTTCACTAGACTGGTAACCTGAGGTTTGCACTGAAGAGAATTCAAATTTTATGTGGAAAGAATAGGTTCCAAGATTACTTTGCAAAGTCATGAGAGGCCCTATGATGGACCCAGGCTGGTCTCACTCATTAGTGTGAATCCTGCTATTGACAGATTTCAAATATACTTCAAGACGAGTGCCAATAATCTTGTGAGAAGTTTTGGTTCTATTGATGAGCAGTGATCTTCCTTCTGGTACCTCTTATTTTTGGACACAAACTGAGTCTCTGCTGACAGCCCCACACAGCAGTGAGCTCTTCTACTTAGGATGTCTTCAAGCTTGGGACTGACAACTTTCAGGTTTTCTACTGATTCACCATTGTGGGACCTGCCTGGAATATGAGGGTCTTCAAATTAATGGTGGTGAGTGTCATAAAGTCATATACTCTACAGACCTTAGGAAATAATAGGAAATGGTTTTGTTTAAACAAAGTTAGCAGGATCTGGTATAGAGTAGGAAAGGAGAAAACAGTGAAACCTGATTTCCCCCTACATCCTATGGAAGTCCTCAAATGCTGCAAAAGGCAATGCAGAGCTGAAAGAAGAATTCTGGTCCCCAGCATGTCTAGTTACCCACGAACCCTTGAGACAGAAGAACAATGACACACAGAAATAAGGTCAAGAGGGTATTTCTATCCTCACAGTGTACTCTTACCTGAAAGAGATTTCTGTCCCTTATGTACACCACACACACACAACACAAACACGGGGCGGGGAGAAAAGGAAGGAGGTAGAGTGAGAGGGGAGGAAGAGAGAGAGGGAAAAAAAGAGAGAGAAAAAGGGAGGAAGAGGGAGAGAAAATGAGGGTGAGGGTGAAACAGAGAGAGAGGGAGAAAGAGAGACAAGGAGAGAGAGAAAGAGAAAAAGAGGGAAGGAAAGAAATAGAGAAGGAGGGAGAGAGAGGAAGAGAGAGAGAGAGCAACCAGCCTGCACAGAGAAGCTTGCCCTGCTGCTAGTGTGTGCTATGGGTCAATATTTCTCAGCAGCACAGCACAGTATGTGGGAACGATGAAGAAGGAGTTAAAGACCTAGACAGGAACAGATAACACATTGGAGATGTGTTATGATATCATATCCCCCTGTCAACTCTTCTTATCTCAGATTCAGAGATAAGAAGGACCTTGGTTGGCACAAGTCTAAATGACGGGTGACAGAGTTTTGATCCTTCCTGATTTATAGCAAATCAGTGCTCCATTAACGCCTGCTTCCTTCTTTTTTTTTTAATGTTGGTAATTTATTTTTCCTGTAGTGTGAGCGTCCTTTCTTTCAGTTGAATCTACCCTAAAAAGTTTATATAAAAAGTAAGACACAAGAGAAAAACATAGGTCATGAGGCTGCAATACATATGCAGCCCAGAGAGCCTAGAGAATTGATGATCAGATAAGAAAACTATAAAGGCAATTTTAAGTGGAAATGAAGAGTTGTACATATAAATCAGAAGGATGATGCATTTTGAAGAAAAAAAAAAACAGTCTGCTTACAACCTTTAGCTTAGCATAAAGGCTAATGACCATGGGGTGTACAGAGTGTTTTTTCTCTTGGCCATGGAGATTACTCATGATTCTCCCACGAGCTAACCCATTTAGTGACTTCTGTCAGTTTTTTTTTTTCAAAAATACTTCAGAAATGCAAGTGCTTTCAGCTCTAATTATTCTTTTTGGGAAGGGATGCTGGTGGACACAGGAAGCGGGGAGATCACTGGAGAAGCTTCCAGTTGATTTTTCATCCTGTCGGCCTGTTCTTCCTGCTCATGGGGCTCCCTGGGTTCCTGTTTGCTGCTACTCCTTGCAGACACGCTCAGATCCTCCTTCTCCCTCGCTGTCTCTGTGCCTCTCTCTCAACCATCACCGAAAATGATAGGTCCCAGCTGAAAGTCTCTTCCTTTCCAACCCAAGCCTTCCTGGCACCTTAGATTCCTTTCATCTGTATGGTGCTTCACTTCCTAACCACTTCCTCTCCGATACCTCTTATAACTTCATTTTATTCACTCTTGGTCCTGTTCATGCCCTGCTCCAAGCCATCATCCATGTGCTAATCCAGTCATATTGTCTTTAACCATTGCTTGCACTGTAGCCTTTGACTCTATGTGACCTCCTCTATTCTATCATGTCCCTTCTTTCTATTACCCTCCTTCCTGGTTGTCTTAGGTTGCTCAGATTCCCATTATCACCTGCCTTTCTCTGTACCAATGGACTTTTGGGTCAATAAAGAGAAAATTGATATAATAAATGAGTCCCTACTGTTTACCAGTCAATGTTCCCTATTAATTATCAGAAGTCTTCTGGACTCAAGTCACCCATTTCTCTGTCTTCTTGTTTCTAAATATACAAACCCACCTAAAGGTCCCCTAGCTTACTTACTACTGCTTTAATATGCTGAAGGAGACACCTGTTTCCAATGAAGTTCATTCCTCTCCTACCAACCAACTCAATGCTCCAATAACATTTCAATAGCTCAAAGTCACCTCATACCTTATATGCCTAAGATATAGCACAAAACCACCCCACGTCAACTTTTCTTCCATATTACTACTCCAAAGGGATGGCTCAGCCAGAAATTCAGGGGATCGTTTTTGGTACATCTCCTTCCCTCCCACCTTCTGTCACATTCTGTGTACCAACCTCCTGAATTCCTAGCTCTTCCATCTGCACCTTCTATCCATCGCCATCTCTTTAGTCTAATTGAGACACCCTCTTCGATCTGAATTGGTACACTAGCTCCTCAGTCAACTAAGTACTCCATCCAGTACTCTTTCCCACGCCGAGGAGGCTCTTCTAAGAACTACTTACTCGACCAGTTAATGGCTTCCTTCCACAATATACTATTTTGATTTTGCTTTTGTTTTGTCGAGATAGGGTTCTCTGTGAAATAGTCCCAACTGTTCTGGAACCCGGAACTCACTTTGTAGACCTGGGTGGCCTCAAACTCACTAAGATCTGCCTACTCTGCCTTCCAAGAGCTGGGATTAAAGGCATACACCACCACCTGGCCCTTCCACGATACACCTTTAATCACGCACATCCTGTATGGCAGGCCTGTAAGGACACCATTTGCATATTGGTGGCACACACTCTTTCCTGACATTCTCTACCAGATTACAAACTTCAGGGAATTAAGATCTTAGACAATTTTCTATTTTTATTTACTCGGAATCTGTCGCAATAATAAGACTCAGTATTTTCACAGTGATTTTTTTTTTCAGCCCATCCTAGACGATGATTAGAAGCATGTGGACCTCCCTAGAGCATTCTGACACGGGGAGACAGCAGTGGTCTTTCCTTCGTGCCATGTTCACCATCCATGTTTCCACAAGGCTCACTGCAGAATTTTTTTTTTCTTGTTTTGGTTTCTTGAGACAGGGTTTCTCTGTAGCTTTGGAGCTTGTCCTGGAACCAGCTTTTGTAGGCCTGGCCCCAGGCTGGCCCGGAACTCACAGGAATCTGCCTACCTCTGCCTCCGGAGGCCTGGGATTAAAGGCTTGGGCTGCCACCATCCAGCTGCAGAACATTTTTGATAACTGGTCCTTACATCCTCCCACTTTCTCTTGTTAGCAAGATTGCTCTGATTCAGGCCTGACGACATTGCTATTTCTTTACTTATCTTCTGCCACAAGAGAGAAATTGGTCCTTACTGATTTCGAGGAGAGGTTGCCTCAATAAGGGAGACCAGGTGACTATCTTCCAGAATGCAGCCTAGGGTGCTCAGGTTGACACAAAACACGTGAAGATGTGTATTTATGGATTAACTTGGCGAGGCTGACTCACAGGACTCGGAAGATAGAAACTGTGGGTTGACTAACCAGCTGACTCCAAAAGTCTCGATACTCACTTTGCTTATGTCTTACACTGAAACACTCGCCACAGACAACACTTAATTTTCATATTAGTGACACATTCTCCTTCAATGGGCCAGCCAGAAACCAAAATAATAGAGAAAGCAGAGTTCTGAAAATGTCAGGAAGTCATTAGTAAATCCCAGCTCGGAAATTCTGGGTTCCTACTGGACTTTCTAGATAACCGGCCCTGAAAATTCAGGCTAGAGAAACATTTTTTTTTTTTTTTAAATTTCAGAGCGTGACCGAAAAAGATAGTCAAATCCATGTCAACTCAGAGGTGGCATTTCATTTGCAATCTGGTTTCATTTGGGACTGTGTGGCATTAGCATGTGTAGATTTAGCCTGTTCTCTATCCTGGTCCCCAGCGGAGTTTCCTTTCACTTTGTGTTTTCTCCTTATGTGGAAAACGGGAATGGAGAGGGAAGTGAAAATATCGCTCAGTTTTCAGAGTGGTGTACTGAAGAAACGATCCTCACGCGGAGCTCTCAGATACATACAGCTCTAAAATCGCAAGGTCCCTGGAGATCTGTAGAATGTCACCTGCTCAGCGCCGCCCGGACAGGCGGGCATCTCAGGGAAGGTTCCAGCAGGATGCGCTCGCCCTAGGCGCGTGTGGCCGCGCGCAGCGAACAATGGGCGGGGAGCGGGGGGCTGCACCGCCGGCGCCCGGTTTCCGGACTCTCGGCCGCACACATCCCGCCTTTGTTTCCCCGGCCGGCCGCGCGTGTCGCCGACGCTCTGCCCCACCAAGCGTTTCCGCCGGGCTGCGCCGCGCCGGAGGCCGCTAGGTCGCCGGGAGGAAGTGGCGGGCGGCTGGGCGGTCGCCCGGACGGAGGGAGAGCCGCCGCCCGCTGTGCTCGGGGGAGGCCTGCAAGCCGCGATAAGGATGGGGGGCTATTGTCTGCGAACAGGCTTGCAGGCTGGGACAGCCGGCTTCGCAGCACAGAGGGGACTCGCTGGTCACCTAACTCTGCCTACCCTGGACCGGACCTGATCACTCCACCTTGCCCATCCTGAACCAGGCCTGGTCACACCCAGCTAGCTGCCCACAAGCAGGTCCTGTTACCCTACAGACCTGGTGTCTAAGTCCATCGCCCCCACACTACCTATCCTGCAATCAACCTGCCTTTGCCCTCCTGGGAACCGGACTGGTCACCCTCCAAAAATCCAACCTTTTTGGGCACTGGAAGTATATTTTTTAAAAAAATAATTTCATACATTTATATGAAGTTTTGTTATCATGTACATTCTTACATCCCCCACCCACTCTCATACCATACCTGCTTACCCACTGTTTCTCATCTAGACCGCTCCCATGCTATTTTCCTCTTTGAGTGTGCTTGGCTCTGTGGGTCTGTCTGTCCATCTGTCTGTCCGTCTCTGTATTGGTCCTCAGTAGGTAGCCACAGCTGCCATTGTTCCTAGTTAGAATTGTCATATCATATTAAGAAGGTAGTTTTTCCTAGCTCTCTTCCCTGACTAGCGCTTAAAAGCTTTTGCCCTTCTTGGGAGATGTCCCCTTGATGTCCAAGAGCTAGCAACTAGAGTAATTTGCCGAGAAAAAAGCCATTGGACTAACGTGGTCCAGGGTGGCCCCTATCCGGCACGAGAGATCAAGCACTCCTCTGAGCTCCTGTTTGAACACCGGGACCCAGCTTGTGGCACTATTTGGAAGCCTGTAAAGACATTCCTGAGCATCCACGCTAATGAAACTCAAATTTTTTTTTAAAAAAAATGAAGCTCAGAAAGGAAAAGTAATATACACACAAAATTGATATGTTTACTATCTTCATATGGAAGGGACATATGTCATAACTTTATGATTTACAAGATAATTGTAGAATTTTGGAATTAAAGAAACTTTACAGAAAAGAAAACATGCAATGAGTATCTTATTTATTTATGTAGAAACAAAGTCTCTATGTAACCCTGACTGTCCTAAAATTCTCTATGTAGACCAAGTTGGCTTTGAACTCATAGTCCTGGAACACTCTATATAGACCAAGCTGGCTTTGGACTCACAGAAATTTCCTGCCCCTGCCTCCCAAATGTTGGGGTTAAAGGCATGCAACACTATGTCCAGATTTCATGCCATTTGTGATTGAAGATGGGACACACATCTGGTATGATGCCATTTGGTCCTTTATGGGGGGCGAGAGCAAAAGGCTGTTAATCCTGCCTCATCTGCTCTAGGTAAGTCTGAACCAGGACTGGGAATATATTTTGCCTTTTCCCATCTGTTTCTCACAACTCTGTCAGCTTTTCCGTTCCCGCCACCCACCAGCCATGTAGGGGTGTGGTCGTTCAGCACATTCAGTGAAGAAAGGGCGGGAAAGAGCACCTTGTCCATTCAGAAACCACGGCTGTAAACACAAGCACTCACTGCGCTGCACCTTAGTTCAAGGTTGCTGGTCGGGCCTTGACTGCATATAATTCTTCTCTACATGAGCAACTGCGAATTATGCTAAAGACCATCTGGAGACCAAAATGTAATTCAACAGACAAAATTTCATCAACTACAGCAAGCCTTCCTGAAGGCCAGTTGTAGCCTTATTCGCTGTCTTCTTCGAGTTAACTGTTAATGCTGCAAATTGTAGGCAACCAATAACAATTCAGAACATGATCTCTTGCCTACTTCTGCTATTTTTTTTTAATCCTGACAATTAAAAGCAGTGCAGTGGAAAGGAAGGGCAAGAAAACTGGGGATGCTCCAGTTCACTGTCAGCTGCTGGAGGTCTTTCCATGTGTGGAGTAGTATCTGAGGTTTTCATAAGGACAGCGATGGGCAGGAATTATTGTCTCCCAGGGTTGCTTTCAGTTGGTGAAGAACCTGAGGGAGAGGTAGGAAGAGTCCAACTAGGGACAGACTTCTGGAATGTGGCCCACATAAAGTATTTAATCATCTCCCACCCAAAGAATAACCAGGCCAGACTCTGTTTTGCTTCCACGATCTGAAATGGTCAGGTTTATACAGGATGGTATAGCTAGACACTTTAATTTTTTTTGGTGTCTTTTTCTTTATGTATAAAATTAGACCCTTAATATCTGTCTCCCAGTGTTTTTGAAAAAAGAAGTGAGTCTTTGTGGACCTGTGGCTACTTCACCTGCTGCCCAGGAAATGTTGGTTGACTTTTTGGTCCATTCTGTTTGTTATTTGAGGTTAAGATACAGGAAATAGCAATATATATTAGACATTCAAACTGAGGGGCCACGATCAGTGGAAACAGGATATAAATGCACACTAAATATAACTTGCTGGTCCTCTTGGCACTGCGTGACCTTGAACAAGTAAATCTATGTGTCTGCAGCATCACAAAGAGACACATCTGCCTAAAAGAGCCCCCGGGACTGCAAACAATGCATGAGAAGGTTTATCTTGAAGCAGTAGTGGCCGAGAGAACACTCTCAATAAACGGCACCAACCAATAAGGAGGGCCAAAACCACTGCACTCTGATTCTGACTAAACTTCCTTCATTTTCAGTGGCAGGCTTCATAGACAAGCCTGTTAGTCTTTTTAAAGACATAGTGACACAGATCATAACAAAGCCAAAGGGGAGAAATGCTTTCTCTTTTTAAAGAAATAAGAATGAACAAAAATTTCTCGCTAAGATTTTTTTTGAATGTGATAGACAATTACAATCAAGCTGGCCACAGTTTTTTTTTCTAAGAAAAACTCTAAGTCTGACCCACTTCTCACTACTCTACCCACCTCCCACGCATCAAGACCACCACCTCCCATCCATAGATTTTAAAACAAAATCCATATTGGTGAACTGGTTTTAGTTTTTGTTTTTTAGCTCAAAAGACAAGCAGTGGTGCATACCTTTAATCCCAGCACTCAGGAGGCAAAGGCATGTGAACCTTTGAGTTCAAAACCAGCCTTGTCTACAGAGCAAGTTCCAGGACTACCAGGGCTACCTGGAGAAAACGTATCTCAGAAGCAAACAAAGATGACAAACAGCTCAGTTCTCTTTTTGGTGCTCAGTCAGCATACCAAGAATAGTCACTCAGAGTAGAAACTGAAAATGTGGAGATTACGAGGAAGCATCAGGAGGCAGAGCAAAATGCCCGTAAAGTCCAACCCCCACAGATGAAGGAACAGTAAGCCCAATGGGTTAGTGGAAGAGCAACAAGAGGAAAATTAAACAAAGCTAAGTCCGTGGAGAGCTGGCAGAACGATGGGCAGGAATTGCTGGTCAGTTCCCCCTTTGCACAGGAGCACCTCACCTCAGAGTGCAGCTGCCGAGGCTATCGGACATTTCCTGGTGCTGTGAATCCAGAAGGCGTGGGTGAATTTCCTCTCTGGCCGAGAGGCTCATAGTTGAGGCTCTAATCAGACTCAGGCTCAAACATAGAAGACCTCAGAGCTTTAAACTGCACTGTGTTTGCAGGTCTTGTTGCGAGTGTGGGTGATCAGCAAGCCCTGGGGATCCTATTTCCACCTCTGGGAACCCCAGGATTCTAGGAGCCCGTTCTGGGGTCTGGCTTTTCTGTCGGAGCCACAGATGACTTCACGGCTGCAGAACAACTACTTTACTGATTGAACTATGTCCCCATCCCCATTTCAAGTTTTCTAACAAAGATATATTTTCTTTGTAACAAAGAAATGCGTGCTGGAACACACAGACACAAGCAATAATCACATATGTGGCTTAGCAACGGTTTTTCTTATTTAGTGAAAGCTTTCCAAAAAGAAAATTTTGCTGTTTTTCTTTAAACAATTTAAAAGTATATATTAATTCAGTTTGTGGGGTTTTGTGTGTGTGTGTGTGTGTCTACATGGGAGCTGGTTCTCTCCTTGTACTCTGTGGGTTCCAGTGTGGTAACTAAGTCCGGTGTACAACCTTATGGGCAAGCACTTTTATTTGCTAAGACATCTCACTGGAGCAAAATGCAATTTCTTAATCCTCCTTCATAAAACATTTGCCGGGTGGAAGTAGGCCAAACAAACACTTCAACTGACCTAAACTTTCTGGAGCGAAATATTTTCTCACAGAATAATTATTTAAAGTAGGGCCGTACTATCCCTGGAGGCTATGACAGCCGTGGTATCCAGGTGGGGTTTCCTGGTGTTTCTCTTGGTGGAAGTACAGTCAGACATGAATCTTCTCCTGAGCTCTCATTATTCCTCAGTGACTCAAACAGGTCGGCTGCTTCCCGTGGAAACGTTTTGCCATTAACCTGAGATTTTTAATTTTAAAAGAGAAGAGCAATATTTACCACTCAAAAATTCCAACTCCGTAAAGAGATAGTTTCCAAATTCTTTAAAGGTTTCCAGGATCCAGATTTGGGTCGAGAGCTGTGTGTTACAAAAGAGCAAAGAACAAACAAAGAGATCAAAAACCTTAAATAGGAAAAAAAAGGAAAATGGAAATAAAAAGATAATAAAATACAAAGAACTAAGCCATTTAAGAATGGGAGACCATTTTTCCCCTTGACACTCAAGGCTACAGCACACGGAAACGGCACACATGAGGGCAATTTTCTGCAGTGAATGCAAGGTCTAGCAGCCGAGTGACATTTGTAACACACACACACACACACACACACACTCACACACACACACACACACAGAATTAGTCCCACTGTCACCTTCCAGTGTCACGTGGAAGTTCGTGGAGTAAATGTGAGAGTGTCCGTGTCTGTATAGAGGAGCGGGAGGTAGGACACGTTGAAATGAGCATGATTTGTGGTAAGAAAGATTTATGAGGTCTAAACATTCATTCAAGCATCTTACATGAAGGCATGAATCAAAAAACGCTGAAGCCCAGCAGCCCCGCCAATTACTTCTGTTCGTTTCATTGTATTTGTCTAAGGAGCATGAACAGGGTGCTATCAAAATTGACAAGCTGGACCTAGTCAAACATGATCACAAAGTTCCACCCAGTACCCACGATCAATGATCTGATCAATGAATCACTTTCTTCTTCTTCTTCTTCTTCTTCTTTTTTTTTTTTGTCAAAAGATGTTTCTGGAATTCTCTTTGATTTCCTGGGTACAGGTTGGAAAGGAAGGTTTCTATGCGTAACATAGAAAGCATTAGATGTTTAACTTTAACGGAAAACTCTCCCCACCTCTTTTTAGACACAGGCTCCTCTTGCTTGACAAATATTTTCTGGGAGGAAGCTCAGTCTAGATGTTATGTGTAACTTTATCATATTCCCCTTTGTATACCACCATCCTCACCCAGCGCTCTCTCTCCTGCCCGAAGTCATTACACCCTTCCCTTCCGCATCGTCCCTCTGTAAATGTCAGACATAACTACATTTTTATTTGTAGAGACGCCACTGCCATGAATGAGTAAAAAATGTCTACTCCCCCACTTCTCCCTCTTTACCCCGTGTGCATTCTACTAATATGATTTGTTGAACAAATTGTTCCATTAATCTGGGGCTGTTTGACAGAGTGGGAAAATAAGTGCCAACCTGAGAAGATTCACAAGAATCGGGACTCGCAGCGCGTCTTTCTCAAGGTAAATAGTTATTATATCAGGGTGTCAGGCTGGCGAAATGGATGTGCTTTCGTTCTCCGTTTGTAAATGTCACTTTTCCTCAGCCCATCAGGGTGACAAATGAGGTGTGGGTTACAGGAAGGGTTCATTCTTTGACAAAGTTCTTAGCAGTCTATTTCAGCAGAGAGCACCCAGCCCTCTTCAGTGGAATCGTCAAAACCTTGGAGCAATACCAGCGGTTTCTCCCATCTGTCCACACTGCTCCATCAAAGTCCCCAGAGCCAGCACTGTAGCCCAACTACAAACCTCCAGCAACAGTTAAAGGAAACATTAAGGGGAGGGGGTAATTTATAAATTATTACCCAGATTTCCAAGGGAAATTCCACTATGGTATCTCCAGATTTTAGGATCCCATGACATTTTAGTAAATATGTTCCTTGGATCTTCTTTCACTCTTTGTAAATATATTTAACCCTGAGTGTTTTCTATGACTTTGAAAATACTGGTCAATTAATAAATGTGCTGTGTAGTTCACAGACAAGTCAAGTAAATAAAGTCGCTGTGAATGAATGAGTGGCCAAATGAAAGACGGATCTACGCATGCCTAAATCCATCCCCTATGATGCATTTCTCTGATTGAAGCTATGAAATAAAATACTCAGGATGAAATTAAATAGATTGCTTATACAAGTAATGGTAGACCATAAAAATACATAGAAATTTACCAAAAAAAATCTCTTGGTGGCTAACACAATGTGATGAGGTGATCAATACTGAAACACAGGGTTTAAGCTATTCCAGGCAGCTCAGTTAAACTACTGTATTGACAGGATGGGTCATTGGAAGTCATCACTGCAGAAGTCTTGTCAACTAATTTGTCGTATTAGTACTTATATAAAACGAGTCTGAGTCAAAAGAGTCAACAACTGAGTCATCACTTCCGGTTTGAGTCTACACCACCTGCCTACTCAGTCACCATTATGGCCAGTGGGTATCTTTCAAAGTTCCTAGATCTTTATTCTGTCTGTGAAAGGCACACAATGCTAGTGGATAATCTAAGCCTTCATCACAAGACGCTGGAGGAGACCATATAAGCTAACAGACACATATATTCTATAATCTTATGTAAAAATTAATTGCATGTATTCACATATATGAGTGCTAGAAGGGACAATTAAAGCTTCCCAAATAAAGTAAGTAACCTCAAGAGGTTAAACCCACTGAAATACAGGTTAGTGGGCAAGCTCAGAAAACAAAACAAAACAAAACAAAAAAACCCACAAGGGGGTGGGGGATGGGGAAGAGAAATCAGGCATCTTCAAGTTGAAGAGAGGGAAAAGATGCATTGACAGGCAACATGAAATTCAGATAGGTCCCAGGTCAGTTGGGTTGAGAGATGAAAATGCAAATGATGCGGAGAGGATGAATTCTACCAGTTCTGGGCTCCAGGGAAGCCCCATAAGGATTATGTGAAAATTAGTGTGAAAGACCAGCAGAGAGTGTGTTCCTTTGCCTCTGCTGCTGTAATAAAACAGGGATGAAATGCAAGTGGAGAAGACAAAGACTTGTCTGATACTTCACCTCACAGCCCATCGTTTAGGGAAGCCAAGCCAAGAACTGAAGCAGAAACAAGGCAGGATATTGCTTCCTGTCTTGCTTCCTGTCTCAAGTTCAACTTCCTTTCTTAGCCTTCCCATGATCCTCAACATAGGAGTAGCACTACCTACAGTGGGATGGGTCTTCTCATGTCAATCAACAACCAAGAAAATGCCATAGAGATATGCCTAAAGGCCAATCAGATGGAGGCCTTTCTTCGAGGTTGGGAGTTGGGGTTTCCTCCTGCCAAATGATGTACAGAGCTTTGATTAGGAAGGGCTGACAAGAAGGAGGACAATCAGAGTCACACTGGTGAGCTGAGTTAGTGTCATAGTCATTAGACCATGGCCTACATGAGTGTTCATGTGAGAGAGAGAGGAAAGGCCATGCTAGATAGATAAATGGCAGGATCACAACATGTGATTTTCCTCTCCTAAGTAGGGTTCATGTAGCCAGGCCCCTCAGTGGCAGGAGTTTTCAAAACGTATTTATCATGATTTTTTAACAAGACAGAAATCAGTAAAATGAAATTTTACTAGATCTCCCCCAGTTAGAAGTGAAATCTTTGATTTGCTAAAAGAGTTCAGACAACCTAAAACGAGATTACTTTCCACACACTCGCAAAACCAGAAGCTCAAGTGTCTGGAGTACATTTGAAGTTTCTAGAGCAATAATAACAGATTTCTGCAGAGCAGAAATACTTCTTCCACCAACATAGGATCCCCCGGCTGATCTGAAAAAAGTGGAAAAAAAAAGACAAGCTACTGGGAAGGACTGGCTGAAGAAGTGATCATAGGGTTTTCATGTGACATGGGAATCATAGTAAAGAAATGACGGTATGAAGAAAGAGAACACTGAGAACTCATGGGCTAAATGTGATGAACTTGGAGAGATGGAGACAGAGAATTGATGGTAGAGTTATGATCCAAGGGATTAAGTGGGGGATGGTGTTGGAAGGAGGGTGGTACCTGGAGAAGTTAAGGGAGGCCTGCTGCTTAAATCCTTCCCTGATCTCTGTTTAGTGATAAGTCCACTTGTTCCCTTGGGGGTGCAGAGAGAATGGCTATTAAATGGAGTTTTGTGCTGAATGGAGTTTTATGAGCTTGAGCTATGCCAGGAGATCCCCAAAGCTTTACAATCCACTTCAAAGGAGAAAGAACATAGGGAGAAGGATGGAGAAGGGCAATGGGGTCTTCTGCTTCTAGAGATTTCTTGATTTCCTTAAAGTGAAAGTAACCATTATCCCGAGGTTGCTATATTTTGTTCTAGCAGCATATGATAAAATCAGTCATTGTTCTTGAGAAAAAATAATGACTTCAAGAGGCATCTTTTCTAAAGAAACTCCAAAGTAGCCATGAGTAGAGTTAAGGTCATATTCAATGTCATTGGAGAAGAGAAGTGAGAACGAAAACTGCAGGCACCGGTTACAGAAATGTGAACAGAAACACACAGGTAAGTGAAGCCATCTTTCTCAATACCACTGAATGGGAAAGATAGTATTTATGAGTTCACTAGAAAATAGGCTTCAGTGGGATCAACCATCCATCTTGAAAGAAGATGCTGCAGACAATTTTTCCCATGGGGTCCAGGCTGTGTGCATAATAATAAAGCAACAACTTGAAGCAGGTATAAATGGCAAGGAATGAGATAAATCAACATAAAAGGAAATTAAATTGTAACAATAGGATGAAACTACTATTATAGCATGGATAAAGTTTTATTAATGTAAGGTTGAGCAGAATATTTTTATCATTCTATTTGCATATAATTCTTTTAAAAAGGGAGAGGAAAAAAGACAATATTATTTTATCAGCAAAACCACCATAGGAAAGGCTGCTTCCCTTTTCATAATACACCACATAAATTAAATGTAGAGAATAATGGGTTCCATTGCGTTTTCATAAGTGTATGTAATCTACTTTGACCCTAATGCTCCTATGACTTTCTCTTGATCCTTTCTCCACTTGTATCCTCTCTTTCCCCAAATCATCCCCAAAAGCAGTGGCTACATGGACTTTTTCTTATTTAAGTGGTATCCAGAACAAAACCTCAGAAGCACCTATATACCAGGGCTGCTTGAGACTGTATGACCAGTGGAGGGCAATTTGCTGTAGCAAAGGATTGAAAAGAGAAGGCTTTCATCATGAATGGGGACCGACACTTCTCAGAATGTGAGCCAAGATCAAGTATGAGAATGAGAACTGTGTTGATACTGTAAATGTGGTATTGCACATCGACATCAAGAGTTGCATGTAATAAAAGAACTAAAGGGAGGTGGATCACATAGCTCTGAAGAGTCCTGGAGAGACAGCAGCATGTTGGAAATTAGCTGTTGAGACACTTCATCACTGACAATCTGCCAGGTGGGACAAGCAAGGAATTGTCAAGGTATTGTTGATGGAGACCACTCGTTCGTTCTTGGCCCCCTAGACCCAAAATAATCACACAGAAACTATTCTATTACAAAACTGCTTGACATATTAGCTTATGCATATTTCTAGCTAGCTCTAATATCTTAAATTAACCCATTTCTATTAATTTGTTTATTGTCATATGGTTGTGGCCTACTGGCAAGTTTCCATCCGGTGTCTGGTGGCTGCCTTCTCTGGTGGCTACATTGCATCTCCCTGACTCTTCCTATTCTCTCCTCCTCTATATGCTTAGAATGCACACCTCATTCTATTCTGCATTGCAATAGGCCCAAAGAAGATTATTAACCAATGATAATCACAGCATACAAAGGGGAATCACACATCACCTCCCCTTTTCTTTCTAAATAAAAGGGAAGGTTTTAATTTTAACATAGCAAGATTACATACAACAAACAGTTATGAAGCAAGATTTATAGTTACAATATTTAGTCAATTTACATTTGGCAAATTAAGGAAAATACTCTATTATCTATTCTATCTTTGTTAGTCTAAAGTTTTATATCTTTTTTTATAATTATAACTTTCTTCAACTACATCAAAGACTCCAGAAGGATATACCTAAGTTAATAGGAAGTGTATTGAAAGCATCTTCCAACTCTCTAGAATTGACGGAGACATATTGTTGCCTGGACAGTCACCCAAAGTTCTTCTGTAACATTGGGGCACCCATCTTCATCCTACAGGCCCATAGTATCCAGAAGATTTTCCCATGAAGTGAGAAATTTCAAAGACACTTCCACATTTATTGATATTTGCCAGTTACTTTCTTCTGTGTCCTGCAGAATGTCTAGCAGACTCTTTCATGAAGCAGGAACCCTGAAGGACTGTCTCACCTTCTTTAGGAAACTTCAGCAGTCATTTTTCTGTTGGTCCTGAAAGTCCAGTTTATACAGCATAGCATCAAGCAGTCCAGGCAAGAACAGTTTCTTGCCCAAATGGTTAACCAACTCCATGAGGAGCCTTTTTGATGTACCTCACCCTCTTGAAGTAGATTGGTGGTGCCAGGAACAGATGTGTCTCATTGTCATGAAAAGCCCTAAATTCTTAAAACATTTTAAATGTCATATTCTGCTAGTCTTTGAAAGGTTTGAAGAATATCTATCCATCTGAAATATATCTCTGTACATCTAGAAAAATCTAGCTAACATGATTACAAGCTTTACTATTATAAATGTCTCTCTAATAATCTGTATATCTTAATTATACATTATATTTTTAAATGAGCAGCACAAACACAATACCTTAAACAGGATCAACAATACATATAACAAAATTTATCTTAAATTTGTATCGATAAACCAAGATCCACACCAATGCCAAGTATTCATCTCTATAACATATCCCCCTTTTAATGTCAATAAACACTTATAAACAATCATTTTGGAAATTTGGGCATTGTTCTTTCCAAACTACTTACTGATTTTTTTTGGGCGAAGTAATTTTAGGTTTTCAAGGAGACCATCCAGGGGGTCTTGGTTCAAAAAACCACATTAGTCTAGAAGGAATCCACAGGTTCTCATCCTCTGTAGAAACACAAGCAGAACCTTTTTTACAAAGAAACATATCCTTAGAAACAAATTTTGAAGTCAAGATGCCTTTAAAATATATGTTAGTTTAGCTTAGCAGCCTTCAGAAACAAATATCTCTCTGTAGTCAAAAAATTCAAAGAAAATACAATAATATACACAATCCAGTCTTTCTATGTATATTCCATCTTTATGTGGCTTATATTTTTACTTCTTTAATCTATGGCTGTCTGTAGTCTGTCTCTTTAAAGACTTTGTTTAATTTTTTATATGTTCTTTTTCTTCTTTATCTTAAGCCTATGTACATTTTTAAACACACTATGACATGTTCAGAGGTTTATTTCTGTCTGAATCTGTCTTTATTGCAAATTGTAATTATTTTCTGACCAGGGGCATTTAAAAAATGGCAAGCAGTGTGGTTTTGACAGCCCTGGATGCTGGCTTCACCTATCTCAGACCTTCAATATGATGGAAGTACCTTACCACCTTGTCCCATTCTGTGCTGCATTAGACCCAAAGCAGCTTCTTTACTAATTAATGGTATTCACAGCACACAGAGGGGAATACCACATCAAGGTATTAGTAGCAAGTCAAGGTATAAAGATATAAGTCGTGTTTCTAGGTCAATGGCTTCTTTTAAACACAAACATTGACTTTGGCTGAGCCAGGGGTCTCTGTATTCCTATGTCCATCTCGTTTTTCGGCATTCTTGAATCCCATGCTGGCTTCTCTTACCCTTCGCTCAAAATTATCAACTAAAAAATGCAAAAGAAATCTTAAGACATGATATGATCTTATTCTGCCAGAAGTTAGAGCTTTCAGGAAAACTCACTCTAAAATAGCAGGTAGATTCTGAAGTATCAGATTCAGTCATCAAATAAACAACAACCAGTATTACTGTGTTGTTTGAGGTAACACTCTTATGAAAGTTAGTGATGAATGACTTGATAAGATCAAATTTGAAGGTTAACATAAATACTGAACATCCCTGAGAGACTAAACACGTGCTTCATTTTGACTCCATAATTATTTTCTAACTCCTAGACTATAAAGGAGCAAAATGAATGGATCAGCCTTGTTGAAGTTCTAGACCTAGCTCAGCTTCTTTGATAACAGATTGCATTCACCCGGTATCGTTTCACGTTCTCAGTAATGTAAAATATCAAGAAATGTGTGATGTATGATGCTTTTCAAATGATATGCAGGGGACCTAGAAATTAGAAATTCTTTATTCAAGATCACAGCTTAGTTTAGGATACATGATTTCAAAAGTTGAATTTTCTGCTGCAATTCATAGCCTATGCTTCAATCTGTCCAAGTCTTCATGTGATTCCAACAGAGCATCTGCGAAAACTGAAACTGAAGTGATTCCTAGAAGGAAGCTATCATTTAGAATATTCACCTAACATTTGTTGTTCATGTACCTTAAATCATAAAGCACTGTGACAGAAGACCCCCATATCCAAGAAAAAGGTAGGAAGTAGAATAAGGACTTTACTGTACCATTAAGTTTTTTTTAAAGATTTGTTTATTTATTATGTACACAGTGTTCATCCTCCATGTATTCCTGCAGGCCAGAAGAGGGCACCAGATCTCATTACAGATGGCTGTGAGCCACCATGTGGGTTGCTGGGAATTGAACTCAGGATCTCTGGAAGAGCAGTCAGTGCTCTTAACCTCTGAGCCATCTCTCCAGCCCCCTGTACCATTAAGTTTTGAAAGAGAAACCTATGTGGGTTTTATGGAGGAGTGAGGTGTAGGTAGGTAGGAGTGGGGTGTAGGTAGGCAGGAGTGGGGTGTAGGTAGGCAGGAGTGGGGTGTAGGTAGGCAGGAGTGGGGTGTAGGTAGGCAGGAGTGGGGTGTAGGTTGGTAATACTTCTGAAATGAGGCACAGGAGAAAAAGGACTAGACTAACACAGGTGAAATAGAGCTTTCTGTAGAATACTAGTTAAAGATGTGTTACATTTGTTTATGCTGTGGAACATTTGTTTAATGATGCAGAGATGTGTTGAATTGTTCTTTGTGGCATTTGATTAATTCTGTGGAGCCATGTTACTTTGCCTGGCTGAAACAACTGATTGGTCAAATAAAGAGTTAGACAGCCAATAGCAAAGCAGGAGAAAGGATAAGTGGGGCTGACAGGTAGAGAAAGAGGAGAAAACTGAGAGAGAAAGATCAAGAAGTGAGAGAAGGAACTAGCCACCCAGGCACACAGCCAGACACAGAATAAGAAGTAAAGAAGATATATACAGAAATAGAGAAAGGTAAAAGCCCAGAAGCAAAGGTAGACAGAATAATCTATGTTTTAAAAAACTGGCAAGAAACAGGCCAAACAGAGGCCAGGCATCAGAAGAAACAATAAGTGTATTTATTTGGGAACTGGGTGGCAGACCCCTTAAAGACAAAAGAGTATAAAACAACCCACTCCAGAAGCTGAGTCCTTAGTATAACTTTTCTTTGACCACAGCCAGCAAGGGGATTTTAGCTTTTTTCTTAAAGTATATTCATTACTTTCGATTTTCATAGAAGATAATAAATTACTCTCCAATTTATAACCATATCCTGGAACACAAATGTTGACATAAGAGTTCTCCAGACAAATTTTAAAGAACTACCGTAGAGGCAATCTATCACCGTCTTACACGTTTTCATATCACTTCTGACTCTCCTGGAAGATGCTGAAGTAGGAACATGCTGGGTTATTCTCACAACATATGATGGAGATCCCATAAAGTCAGAATTAAAAGAAGGATTGCCCATGGGAAAACCGTATGAGAATGTTAATGACCACAATAAGCCAATAAAATAATATTCCCCTTTACTGGTGGCCAAAGACCTTTAAATTCACATGGGATAGTCCTTACATTTATTTTCTTTAAACAATGGAATGCTTCATGCTGCTATACAGGGAAAGAAATGCCTAACCACACTGTGGTAGGAAAGGAATTTTTGTCTTTTCTTGGGAGGAAACGATTAAGATGTTTCAAAAGATGACAAGAGTTCCTGCTTTAATTCATTGATTCTCATTTCCAGAAGGAAAGTAAAGGATCAGAAATGAGCTCCGTGTTTGATGTCAGCACTGTCTTTGCTCTGACCTGGCAAAGGGACTAGAAATGCAGCTCAGAGGTAGGACACAAACACGGACAAACATTATCAGACAAGACAATTAGAGATCAATACCCTTCATCAATTCAAGTTTTAAATCTTTACCAAAATATTTGCAAGGCAAATCCAGTAACAGATCAAAGGTAACATCAGTACTAAATAGAGTTTATTCCAAGTGTACATGGTTGGACTAGGAGCTAAAGACAAATATATGTAACTTGCCTTATGAGTAGAATAAAGAAAAAAATACATCTTGGAAAAAGCAAAGTCAATGGTCATTAATTCTAAAGTGTTGCTATACACTGGGAAAGAAAATGAGCCCCACTTAATAAAGGACAAGTACATAAAGGTTTTGCCTTGAATTCTAGATTATTATAAAAGATGCAAGCATCATCTTCCCCTTCGGATGGGAAAAAAGATGTTCCCATCACGCACATGGAGTGGTACTGGACATCTTTGCTGATGATGTAAGTCACAGAAAGAAGGAGAAGGTACAGATATTGGAATGAAACTCTATATGTTCAAGTAATGATAGGATTTTAAATTTCTAACTCTCAAATAATTCCAAAAGAGAGGACAATAGAGAAAGGACAGAGGGAGGAGGTAGAAGTTTGAATAGAACAGAAGAAGCAAAGAAAACGTCTCTTCTGTTTGGTACATGATATCAAGCAAATGCAGCCAAGCTTCTCCAAGTCAGCACTCTGTAAGGAAGGAGCCACATTCAGCTTAAGTGCCAAGATCATGAAGCCCAAAGGTGAGAAGACAGAGTTGCTGAGTCGAGCATCCGCCAGGCAGTGTTGGAGCTGGAGATGAACTTGTCTCTCGGGGTACAGCTGCGTGAACTCAGCATCACAACAGCTGAGGAAATGGAAGTTGTGGGTGCTTGGAAAGCTATCATAGACTTTGTGCCAGTTCCTCAGCTGAAATCTTTCCAGAAAATGTTAAGTCCAGCGAGAGTGTGAATTGGAGGAAATGTTCCATGGGAAAAGTGTGCAGCCGTCAGTGCTCAGGGGGAGAATTCTGACTATGCTTATTATTTCTTTTAAATCATATAAAATAAACACAAAGGCCCCAGAATCTACACCCTGCCTGCAGTGCTTTATGTCATTACTGAGGCCTTTATCTTCCCAAATGATATTGTGGTCCAGAGGATCCAGATCCTTGGAAAGCTGGATAAGAGTTGACTCATAAAGGTTGGCTTAGACAGAGCACAGTGGAGTCATGTGGTGCCTAAGGTCAAACTGTTTCTGGTGTACAGGAAGCTTATAGATTAACATGTTAACTTTGAGTCCCCAGAGCTCCCGTTGCAAACTAATAACTAAAAATATAATTCATGCTAAAATAAATGAAAGAAAAAATGTAGTCAAGCCATTGTTTGAGAGGAAATATTTGTGGACTGTATGTGCCGCCCTTGTAAAACCTTCAATATTAGGAAGTGAGATCCTTCATTGGGAGGGGCAAAGGTTGAACAGGTAGGTAGTTGGTTCACAAAAACAACACCTACCAAGTAAAATCGCTAACACTGGACTGAGAGTTGGTTCAGTGCGTAAAGCGTTTGGCACCCTTGTGTGAGAACCAGAGTTGAGATTCTCCAGAACTCACTTAAATGCCAGGCATGCATGGAGGCTGCCTGTTAGCTGGCTCGGTATATGAGGCTATATTAGCAAGTTCTGGGTTCTTTTGAGAGATTCTGCTTCACCAGATAAAGAGGTGAACAACTGGGGAAAACTTGACTTTTCAAACCAAGCTCCAGCTGGAACACACATATGCACACGTGTATGTGTCAACCTTTTCTCTTTCTTCCTGTCTGTCTGTCTATATGTACATATCTCTCTGTCTCCCTCTCTCTCACTTACACACACATACACACACACTACTCAGAATGTATTAATGTACTTCCTCCCCACTGTTCTAAAGCTGCAAGAGCACCATGGAATCACACTACTGAAACTGTGAGCCAGTTCACTATGGGATCATTGTAGCTGCTGGCCAGAAAAGTGAAAAGATGTTTAACATGGATGAAAAACTGAGTTAAAGTCAACCTATGTAGTGCACATATTTTGAAGTCATGTCAGTCATGTATGTGTTGGATTCATTCATTTACTCAACAAAATAGCATGATTGCACAGTTGTACAGTCATTGGTAATAAAGGATCAGTAAGGTAGATTACTGCTTTCGGACTGCTTATGTTTTAATTTAGAAGGGCAACACCAATATACCTAAGTGTTTTATGCCAGTGAACACATGTAAGCACTGTGAAGGGCTCATACAAAGGCGTAGCTAATTCTTAATGTGGGTGAGATAAGACTGTCGGGAAGACTATGGTGGAAAGATAAACAGACATTTGCCGGAAGCATGGGCGTCCAATGTCAGAATGGTTATGGGGTGTCAGACAACAGGGATAGCATTTGCAAATCCACCAGGCTGGGTACACCAAGATCCATGCAAGACAGGAAAGGCAATTGGGGCATGAAGTACAACAAGCATAAAGTCCAACAGGTGGAGTATGGAGCAAAACTGCCTCTGCTTCCTCTACTGGGAAACGAAAATCACTAGTGAAGAACATATGTCAGAGTCTATATGATTCCACGGTGAACATAAAACACCCGCGGTTGTAAGATAATATTTATTTCTTCTCATGGCTCGAGTCTCTCTACAAGACTTTGCCAGCTCCAGGCGCAGGGGATGAGACAATAAATAGAGCAAACATCTTTGGGAAAATGTAAATTTCAAACTTCTCAATCTTCAGGACATTTTCATGTAATCTTAACTCATCGTCTCAATGTCTCAACGTATTTCATTGAGTTCTGCGTGGCTGACAGGAAATAAAGGTGAGGAGAGTAGCTGATTTTTCAGATTTGGTTGGATTGTTGAAGCATTTAAAGTGTCTACATTAAGGAGAAAGTATGGAATGATTGGGGAGAAATATTACTCCAACCGTCTGGCCGGAAGAGCTCGGTAACAGATGGGCGCACTTACTGAGAAACTTGCAGAGGGATTTTTATCTCCTTAAAAAATTATCTGTGCTAACTGGTTTGCCATGATTGTGTGTGTGTTCGTGTGTGTGTGTATGTGTGTTTGTGTGTGTGTGTGTGTGTGTGTGTGTGTGTGTACCTACACTGTAGGTCAGAGGTCACCTTCAGTTATTCTTTAGGAGCCGGTCACCTTATTTTCTTGTTTTCTTTTTTAGAGACAGGGCTTTCTCTACTCATGATTAGGTTAGCCTGACTGGCTAAGGAACCTGGGGAAATTCCTCCCTCTCTGCTACAGTCATACACAAGCCATCAATCTCAGGGGTCTGACACAGGACTCTGTGTATCACAGTTAGTTTTAACCGTCTATTTTGACCAACTAGAGTCATCTAAGAAGAAAACCTTGACTGAGGAATTGCATAGATGAGGCTTGCTTATAGGCATGTCTGTGGAGGATTGTCTTGATGGCCCATTGATGAAGGAGGGGCGTGGCCTACTGTGGGTGGTACCCGCCCCATGCAGGTCATCCTATGCTGTATAAAAATGCTAGGCAAACAGAAGCCTATGAGTTAGCCATCAAGTACCATTCTCCCACTGTTTCTGCTTTAGGTCCCTGCCCTGCTGTTCTTCCATAATGGATTGTGAGCTGGAATTGTCAGCCAGTTTGACCCTTTCCTTCCCTAAATTGCTTTTGGTCAGAGTGTTTTGTCACAACAGCAGAAAAGAAATGAGGACTCTATGTTTGCTCATGTGCATTTGTGCACATATGTGTGTGCGCGCCTGCACACACACACACACACACACACACACACACACACACACATGCATACACACAGTTTACTGGCAAATCTTTCTTTACACCCTGATGTTTGTTTTAAAAATGAAAATTATCAAAAGTGCTTACTTGTATTCTATATTGTGTTTCTAATTATAATTCAGAAGGGACTGTTGCACACACTATTGCTTCTTCTGTGCAGGGGAACAATGTAGTGTTATGATACTTATATTAAATAAGGAAACTAACAAGAGCCAAAACAAAAGTTTAGACTATTCTCAGAGTGAACAACAAAGACCAGAAATCACAAGGCAGTGAATGACAGACTCAAAGCTAGACGATGGGTCTCCTGGACAGCTCTACTGTTTCCAGACATTGTTGACTCTTCTTTATGATCAGTGTCAAACAATCTATCCTTAGAGCACTGAATTTTGCACATAGGATTGCAATGAACTCAACCTCCAGAACCATGGACCAAAAAAACTTGAAACCAGAGACAGACCAGCACCATCTTGTCAACAGACAGTCAGGTAGGATAAAAAGGGCACTTTGTATCTTATAATACAGTCATAGAAGAAAAGAAGAATATAAATGGAAAACAATTACAGGATGTATTTTCCATATATTTTGTGGGGAAGATCTTAATGGCATGGAACATCAGAATACGCTGCTCAGGGAGATTACTGCCATACCGGAAGGAAATTCAACTGTTAACTCTTTGAGGTCTATCATCTAGATCCATCTACCAATAATCACACACACCCTTGGATTGACAGGGTTTACACCAATGAGCTCACTGTATTTCTCGCTCTCAACTGGATTTAACCATTCAAAGACATTGCCTGACTATTAGAGAGATGAGGCACAAGATATTGGAGTATTCACTTCTTCTCTTCTATCGCTTCCTATATACCAATAGCAACCTTCTCTACAGATGACCCTCTGTGTTCTTTCACTGTTCCCTCTCTTTCCTGTTAGACCAAGGAATTTCTTATCTAACTATGTTTAAGATCATAATTTATTGCCCCTTGTTGAGTCCTCAAGTCCTTGTTATGTATGTTTAGCAGTTCCTGTTCACAAATCACCCCACTGGAAGTCATTCTCTGTACGTCTCAGGTCACAAAGTCTGGGAAAATGCTGGAACTTGGGTAAGTTCCAGACTACACAAGAGATTTCTCAGCACCAGAGTTGTTTAAGTCACTGATCCCTGCTGTAAAGAGATCATCTTCCTTTACAGTATTGAAAAACCTATGTGTTTTCTAGTCTCGTATTTTGATGTCTTAAATCAATGAGCTCTCACTTGTCTGTGATAAACCATTTTTGGTTCCCACCCAATTCTTCTTTCCTGGAAATGATGGTCAATCAGTGAACAGCAGGAAGACATCAGAAGACATCAGACCTGTCATAGAAGAATAGGAGAAAACTCTTTTTACACCCTTTTTTTCTGGTTTCTCGAGACAGGGTTTCTCTGTAGCTTTGGTGCCTGTCCTGGAACTAGCTCTTGTAGATCAGGTTGTCCTTGAACTCACAGAGATTGGCTTGCCTCTTCCTCCCAAGTGCTGGGATTGAAGGTATGCACCACCACACCCAGCCAGAACACTCTTTTATATGTAAACACCGTGCTGTGCTCAGAACTATCAGTGACATGTGTGCTACCGAGCATATAGCTTTATTGCTATAGTGTGAACAAAAGGCCTGTAATTTGGAGTCCCAGGAACATATGTCTATAATTTGTGTCCAAATGATCTTTTCTCACTCTAATTTATAATAAACTCTTAACGTAGTTCAAGTCACAGTAGAAATTTCTGAACTTTCAGTTCAGTCTCGATTTCTGGAACTACAGAAGGAGAAAATAATCAGATGGTAATTTTAAATTTTTTTGTGAGTTTGGTCAAGTTGGAACATAGTGGATCTTTGCCTTGACCCAGTACCAGGGTTCAGAAGCTAGAGCTTAGTAGAAAGAAGTTAGGTCACTAAGAGCTTACCTTTGAAGGATACATTGATATGCTTGCCCATTTCTGCCTCTCTCTCTCTCTCTCTCTCTCTCTCTCTCTCTCTCTCCTTCTTGGAGCAAAAAATTTAGCAGTTTCTTCTGCTATATGTTCTCTGTGATACCACATACAAACCCTGAGGCAACTGGATGGCAGACCCACAGACTGAAACCTAAAATGGAGCTAAGTCCCTAATAAGATGATTATCTCATGTGCCTTTTCCATGACAGAAGTGACTAAGACACCCAGTTTTTATCAAGCATTGCATTTATTCAATGAAAAAACTAGAAATTTGAAGTCAGGAAGAGCAGTGTACATGCTCTTATCTGATTACATACTGTGTCATGCAAGACAATTCATGGGCAGGCTTTAGTTTTCTCCTTAGTAGTCAATATTGTAAGAATAATGTAGGAGTCTTGGCCCTGACTGCCCCTGGAGAGGTAAGTGTCTGGGTGAGTGGCTGAAGGGACCAGTTCTCTAGATACGAGCCTGCTGAGACACATCCTGAGCCACACTCCACCCAGTGAAGCTCCAGAGGTCTGGAAGGAGCATCCCCACAACTACAGCCATGCCCCACCATATCTGACACCACCAGAGTCTTGGCTCTAACTGGTCCTGGAGAGGTGAGTGTCTGGGTTCCCTGCTAGACTGCCCTGTACTCTAGAGCTAACCCCGTGAGGCACATCTCATCTCCATCCCCACCCAGTGAAGTTTCAGAAACCTTAACTTAGCCTCTCCATTCCCACAACCATCCCTCACCACATGTCTAACTATTAGGACCTTGGCCCTCACTGCCAAGTCAGGTGAAGGTCTAGATTACCAGCTATAGAGGTCTACTTTCCAAAGCATAGCTCATGGAGGAGCATCCAATGCTCCACCCCCAACCACCAAACCCCAGAGACGCTAGAACAGCCTTCTCACACCTGAAACCATCCCCCACTGCACCTATGACCACCAGAGCCTTGGCAATGACTGCACCTGGAGAGGATCCCTAAGAACCACATCAGCAACTACCAAAGGCATGTCCCTCCATACACAAGGAGAAAGAGCAACCATCTCAGCCACAGGCCCCACTTACAAATACCCACCCTGCACTCTTTTGAGGAAGAGATGGGTAGGTGCCAATGTAAGAATACATTCAACAACATAAAGAACAATATGGTCCTACAAAAGGAAGACTTGAAGATCAGAAGCCAGAAAAAGCACAAGAAAACATCCTTCAATATAACTTTTTGAAGAGGATAGAGACCCTTAAAGAGGAAATGAAAACCACTTTTAAAGAATGGAGGGAAAGACAAACAAAAAGTGAGAAGAAATCAATAACTCTGTTAAAGAAAGCCAAGAAAACTAAGAAAAAAAAACAATCAAACAGGTGAAGCAAACAGTTCAATACTTGAAAACTGAAATAGAAACAATAAAGAAAATGCAAACCAAGGGAATTCAGGAAATGAAAAATTTGGGTAACCAACAAATTACAAAGTAAAAGAAATATTATTAAAGTTTAAATCCCACACCAAACCCTACATGTTAATAGTGGGAGACTTTCATACCCCACTCCCGCCAACGGACAGATCTGCTAGACAAAGACTTAACAGTGAAATAAGAGAACTCACGATGTCATGACTCAAATAAACTTAACAGACATCATAGAACATTTCAACCAAACACAAAAGAATATACCTTCATCTCAGCACCTGATGGAATATTCTCTAAAATTGACCACAAACTCGGTAACAAAGAAAACCTCAAAGACACAAAAAATTGGAATAAGCCCCTGTACCTTGTCAGATCACCGTGGCTTAAAGTTAAAATTTAACAACACTAATTGTAGAAAATCTACAAACTCATGGAAATTGAACAGTGCTCGATAGAAGCACTCCTGGGTCAATGAAGAAAAAAAAATAAAGCAATCAAAGACTTCCTAGAATTCAATGAAAATAGTTTACAACATACCTAAACCTATGGTACACTATGAAAGCAGTGCTAAGAAGAAAGTTCACAGCATTAAGTGCCTGGATAAAGAATATGGAGAAGTCTCACACTAGAAGCTTAATAGCACACCTAAAAGTTCTCAAACAAAAAGAAGCAGACTCACCTAGGATGAGTAGATGATAGGAAATAATCAAATTGAGAGCTGAAATCAATAAAATAGAAACAAAGAAACAAAGAGTTGGCTATTTGAGAAAATCAACAAGACATTCAAACTCTTATCCAAATTAATCAAAGAAGAGAAAGAACAACCAAATTAACAGAATCCAACACCCCTTCCTGATAAAGGTCTTGGAGAGAACAGGGATACAAGGAATGTATCTAAACATAAAAAAACAAGATACAGCAAGCCAACAGCCAACATCAAATTAAATGGAGAAAAGCTCAAAGTGATTCCACTGAAATCAGGAAAAAAATCAAGGCTGTCCACTCTCTCCATATCTATTCAATATAGTACTTGAAGTTATAGCTAGAGCAATAAGACAACAAAAGGAAATCAAAGACATACAAATTAGAGAGGAAGAAGTCAAGCTTTCACTATTTGTAGATGATATGACAGTATATATAAGTGACCCCAAAAATTAAATGAGGGAACTTCTACAGCTGATAAACACTTTCAGTAATGTGACAGGATACAAGATTAACTGAAAAAAATCAATAGCCTTTCAACATATAAAGAATGAAGGGGCTGAGAAAGAAATGAGAGAAATAGCACCATTTACAATAAGCACTAACACATAAAATATCTTGGGGTAACACTAACCAAAGAAGTGAAAGACTTGTATGACAAGAACTTTGAGATGTGAAGAATGAAGTTGAAGAAGATATTAGAAAATGGAAAGATTTCTCATGCTCTTGGATAGATAGGTTCAACATAATAAATATGGCAATCCTACCAAAAGCAATCTACAGATTCAATACAATCCCTATCAAAATCCCAACATAACTCTTCATAGACCTTGAAAGAACAACATTCAACTTCATATGGGAAAACAAAAAACCCAGGATAGCTAAAATAATCCTGTACAATAGAGGAACTTCCAGAGGCATCACCATCCCTGACTACAGTAATGAGAACATCTTAGTATTGGCTTAAAAATGACAGTTGGAACAATAGAATTGAATCAAAGACCTGGATATTATATACACACCTATGAACACCTGATCTTTTGACAAAGAAGCCAAAATTTTACAATGAGAAAAAGAAGGCATCTTCAACAAATGTTCCTGGAATAACTTGATATCAACATATACAAGAAGGCAAATAGATCCATATCTATCCCCACTCACAAAACTCAAGTCCAAATGGATCAAAGACTTCAACATCAACCAACCACACTGAACCTAATAGAAGAGAAAGTAGGAAGTACACTTAAACATATGGGCAAAGAAGACTACTTCCTAAATATAACACCAGTAGCACAGACACTGAGAGCAACAATAAATAAATGGAACTTTATGATTCTGGGAAGCTTCTGTAAGGCAAAAGACATAGTTGATAAGACAAAACAACAGTCTACTGAGTGGAAAAAAACTTTTTTCACTGTTTTTTCACTGACCCCACAGCAGACAGAGGACTTATCTCCAAAATAACGAACTGAAGAAACTAAATACTAAAATATCAAATAATCCAATTAAAAATGTGGCACATATCTAAACAAAATGCTCAACAGAAGAATCTCAAATGGCCAAGAAACACATAAGGAGATGTTCAACATCCTTATCCACCAAGGAAACGCAAATCAAAACAACTCTGAGATACCATCTTATATTGTAGGCCGATGCATTACATTGTTCATTTGTTCCTGACCACTCAGACCTGAAATAATCAAACATAAACTCTAGTATTTAAAGCAATGCTTGACAAATCACTTAGGCATATTGCTAGTTAGCTCTTATATCTTAAAGTAACTCATTTCCATTATTTCATAATTTACCACAAGATTTGTGGTTTCCTGGTAAGTTTTAAACAGGCTCCCGCTGGTGTCTTCGTCCTTCAGTGGCTACATGGCATCTCCCTGACTCTGCCTTCTTTCCTTCTCTATCTACTTGGAATTCCTGCCTTACTCAATTCTGCCATTCTGTAGGCCATAGCAGCTTTATTCATTAACCAATGGTATTATAGCATACAGAGGGGAATCCCATATCACCTCCCCTTTTATATCTAAATAAAAGAAAGGTTTTAAATTTAACATAGTAAAATTACATATAGCAATACAGATGTGTCTCATTGCCATAAGAAGCCCAAAGTTTGTAAAACATTTTAACTGCCATATTCTGTTAGTCTTTGAAAGGTTTGAAGAATACCTATTCATCTGAAATATATCTCTGTATGTCTAGAAAACCTAACTAACATGACTATTATAGATGACTATCTATTAATCTGTATTTTGATCATGCATTACATTTTAATGGACTGCACAAACAATACCTTAAATGAGAGCAAAATATACATATAACAAAATTAAACATAAGTTTGAATCAATAAACCAAGATCCATACCAATACAAAGCACTCTATAGCATATTCTCCTTAAATGTAAGCAAACATTTATAAACAATATTTGGAAATTTGGGCATAGTTATCTCCAAACTACTTCCTACATTTTAAAGTAATTTTGAGAGTTTGTGGAGACCTTTCAGAGGGTGTTGGTCCATCAAACCATATTAGTTTAGAAGGAATTCACAGGTTCTCATACTCTTAGGAAACAAAAGTAGAAGCTCTTTTTCAAAGCAATATATCCTTAGACCAAAATTTTGAAGTCAGGATACCTGTAAAATATATATGTTGGTTTAGCTTAGCAGCCCCCAGAATCAAATATCTTTCTGTAGTCAAAAAATTAAAAAAAAACACAACAATATTCACAATCCAGACTCTCTGTGTATATTCCATCTTTATGTGGCTTATTGTTCTTTACTCTTAAAGTTCTTTAAAGTTTAAAGACTTTGTTTAATTTTTCTATATTCTTTTTCTTCTCTCTCTTAAACCTACACACACTTTTTAAAAACACACTGTGATATGTTCAGAGGTTTATTTCTGTCTGAATCTGTCTTTATTGCATATTTGTAATAATTTTCTGACCAGAAGCACTTTTAAGATATTTAGTAGTGTGGTTGCTGCTACCCTGGATGCTGGCTTCACCTCTCTCACACTTTCAATATGGCAGAGGTACGTTACTGCCAGCTCTGAGACTGCCAGTGGGAACTGTGCTCACCACCTCAATTTTGGTAATCAGTTGGCCCATGCTGCCACCCACTAACATGCAGCATGCTGCCCATGAGTCCCATTCAAGCACTTAACCTTCTGAAAGAGCCAGAGCTGTTTGTGCAACTAGCACAAACAATCCTGAGTGAGGGAACCCAATCCCAGAAAGACAAACACAGTATGTACTCACTCAGAAGTAGATGATAGACATAAAGCAAAAGAGAACCATCTTATAGTCCATGATCCCAAAGAAGTTACATAATAAGGAAAATCCTAAGAGAAACAAATATGGTTTTCCCTAGGAAGAGGAAATAGACAAGATCTCCTGAGAAAATTGGGAGCATCGTGGTGGGGGAAGAAAAAAGCACATAAAGAGGAGGGGAGGGAAGATAGGAGTGGAGAGGAACATTAGGAAACAGGATGGTCAAAATGGGGAAAGGAAAGAAAGGAAGAGTGAGGAAAGAGATATCTTGACTGAAGGGGGCATTATGGGGTTAGTAAGAAACCTGGCATTAGGGATATTTCCAGGGATCCACAAGGATGACCCCAGCTAAGACTCTCACCAGAGTGGATAAGGTGCCTGAAGTGACCTTCCCTTGTAATCAGATTGATTACTACCTTAATTGTCGTCATAGAACCCTCATATAACAGCTGATGGATGTGGTTGCAAAGATCCATAGTGAAGCAATGGGCTGAGCTCCCAAAGTTCAATCAAAGAGAAAGAGGAATGACAATATGTGCAGAGGGGTCAAGACCATGATGGGGACACCCACAGAAACAGCTGACCTGAGCTAATGGGAGCTCACTGACTACAGACTGACAGAGGGGCAACCAGCATAGGACCAAACTAGGCCCTCTGAATGTGGGTGACATTTGTATGACTGGGGCAGACTGTGGGGCCACTGTCACTGAGACCAGAATTTAACCCGACTGCTTGAATTTGCTTTTTGGAGCCCATTCTATTTGCAGGAATACCTTGCTCAACCTTGATATGGGGGTGGGGGGTCTTGGAACTGCCTCAATTGATAGATTTTGTTGACTCTCCATGGGAAGACTTACCATCTCAAAGAAATTGATAGGGGTGGGGTGGAAGGAAGGTGGAGGGAGTGGGAACTGGGATTGGTATGTTGAATGAGACAGGATTTTGTTTAAAAAATAATTAATTAAGAAAAAGAAAATAAAGTAGGAGTATGTAAGTTATTGCCTTGCAGCATACCAGCCACACTGTAGGTATTCACTAAATATGAGTTACAGTCATTTTCTGTTCTGCAAAAACAAATAAATAAATAAAAAAGAAAAGTTATTTTACAATTGTGGAGCATCATGATAATTTTCACAAAAGATACAAGTCTTTCTATCATTTATGAAGAGGCAGATGCTCTCTTGTTTGCTGACTATGGATGAGATATGTGATTTCATTTACCCTCTGTTATATTAACATACAGATGCCACCTTAAACATCACCTGAGGATGAGAATTGTTCCCTGTGGAATTTGTAACATGGGGCCCCTTGTGCTGGTATATGAAAGATAGCAAAATATGCTTTAGCAAACTCAAAATCAGACAATCAGTCACAGATAATTTGTATAAAGCAGCAGCATCATGTACTGACCAATAATTTACCCTACTGACCAATCAGAGTGTAAGAGAGACCAATATTTACCAACTTACCATAAAGCTTTGTGATATATTGCGATTCCTAAGTGATATTCAAACCAAAATTTCTGTGCTAAATGTCTCTCCAGTCATGCCCACGACAGTTTTCTTTTTTTTTGGTCTTATGTCCAGTTTATAAACTTGAAGGAAATAGGACGATGCTGGTTCCTTAGTCTCTGGTAGGTAATGGTCTTGTGACTTTTAGAGTAAATGGGAAGAACATTCTCTCTCTCTGGTGGTAGGAAAAGAATCAGTCATTATAGGAAAGGAGAAAAGCAATGTGCAAAGGGATAACCGAATGGTAAAAATCATACTGATCTATAACATATAATAGGATTTAATGCTCCCAAAATAAAGCAAGGGGGCTATTTATATTATCATCAGTGAATTGACTAATAACCCATAAATTATTATTAAAGCCAAGTACTGCAAAAGTAAGAGTTTTCTAGCAGATGGTTGCATATTCAGCTATGCACACCTGTAGACATAAGTCACAAAACAATCCCACACCAGTTTGGAATTATGATTAATAAAAGAGTTATTTATTTAAGGGGAAAATTTACAGATCACTGTCCTAGACAACAGCCCTCTGAATGACCAGGAACAGAGTCTAGTAACCGGAAGCAGAGCCAGATGCAAGAGAGAGAGAACAGGGCTACTGCTGCTTTTTAAAGCAAAAGAGACCATGCTCAAGTAGGCTGGTATCTTAAAGATTATTGGAGGAAGGAGGGGAAGGAGCTCCTGCAGTACCTCCCCCTTTTGTTTCAGTAAGAGAGTTCCAAACCTGATACAAAACAATATACACTAGGAATAGATATCAAGTATAAGATTAGAATTACAATCAGCATAAACAGTACTAAGCAAGGAACATATGCTACATGTTTTAATAAACATTCTATCCTATATTAGATAGATCATAAGAGGACAGGAACTATGACTATCTAATCTTCAACCCCATCAAAGACCTGAGAAGGGAGATAATATTACTTGAGCAGAGAGAAAGAACAATCAAGTAGCTTTCAAAGCAAGAAAAATGGACTACGGTTGTTCTTGTTTTTTAAAATAAATAAATAAATAAATAAATAAAAGAGGGGGAAGTGGTGTGAGACAATTGTCTATATTCTCTCAATTATGTTTTAAATAAATGCTGATTGGCCAGTAGCCAGGCAGGAAGTATAGGCAGGACAAACAGACAGGAAGTAGAGGTAGGTCAAGGAAAACAGCAGAATTCTGGGAAGGAAGAAACCTATTCCTCCCCAGTACTGTCCAGACACTGAAGAGGCAAGATGTGACCACATCACTGGAAAAGATACTGAGCCATGTGGCTAAAACAGATAAGAATAATGGGATAGTGTAAGTTATAAGAGTTAATAAGAAACTAGAGCTAATGGGTCAAGCAGTGTTTTAAAGAATACAGTTTCTGTAAGCTAGCCAGGCAACTGGAAGAAACAAAGGGCCCCTCTCCTTACAACAATTTGGCATCAACCTGATGGACTAATTCCACTTAAAAATCTGAGAGAGGTTGATTCTAGACATACAGAAAAAAACAGAGTTTAACACAGCTTTTTGCTGTTTGCTGGTGGTGTGCAACAGAGAGATTTTCCTGACTCAGCAATAGCAGAAGAAAAAGGCTGAGCCATTTTAAAACGAGGCTTCCTAGGCCCTGCTGCCAATGCAAACTCCGGATATGGAGTATTGTGAGCCCGGGTGTTTCTCTGCCCACTCAGAATAGGGAGGAAAGTAGCCGAGACCATGCCTGTGGCTTGGCTCTTCTTGCCTGGACAGGTGGCAGGATCAGGTCTACTAGGCTTGGGCAGGCAGGAAAGCATGGCAGATTCCTGCCTCCATACAGAGAGATGTTTCCAGGCTGTGCAGTGCTCTGCATAGAAATTAGGCTGTAACTCAGATAAAAAGGGGTTATGTGCTGCATGCTCATTCTTGGGATTGGACTGTTGGGTGTGGCTCCTGCCTGACAGCCCCAGAGCTAGCACTGGTGGTGCTTCCACCATTTTAAAATTGGAAAGAGGTGGAGCCAACATCCAGAGCAGCTGCAACCAAGCTGCTTAGCATTTTAAAAGCTCTTCTAGAGAGTAAAGAATTACAGATTTACAATAGGACAGATTCAGACGTAAATGACCTCACATGTAGGCTTGGGAGAGAGAAGAAAAAGAGTATAGAGAGTCATAAAATAAAGTTAATGCTTTAAAAGAAAGTAAAGTCTTTAAAAAGACAGAGTACAGAGTCATAGATTAAAAGAAGTAAAGAGAAATAAGCCACATAAAAATGGAAAGTTCACAGAGAGTCTGGATTATGTGTATTATTGTGTTTTCTTTGAATTTTTTGACTGTGAAGGAGCTAAGTATTATAAAGGTATCATGACTTCAAAATTTGAGTCTAAGGGTAAGTTGCTTTGGAAAAGAGGTTCTTCTTTTGTTTCCACAGAAGATGAGAACTTGTGGATTTCCTCCAAGATGAATATGGTTTCATGGACTAAGACCTCCTGAAAGCTCACCATGAACACCCTTAAAAAGTTGCTTTGCTCAACTGAGATGAACCTAGCACATAGGATACACCATAAAAGACCTGATTAACAGCATCCCCATATAGCAGGAAGAAGCTTGGAGAGAAATAACTATGCCCATATTCCCAAATATTGTTTATAGCTCTTTGTTTACATTTAAATGGGGATATGATATAGATATGAATAATTTGCATTGGTATGGATCTTGCTTTATTGATACAAATTTAAGATCAATTTTGCTATATGTATATGCATTTCTGATCTTGATTAAGGTATTGTGATTGTGGGGCTCATTTAAAAATATAATGTATAATTAAAAATATAGATTACTAGATAATCTCTATAATAGTCAAGTTTGTAGTCATGTTAGTTAGATTTCCTAGATGTGCATTTCAGATGGATAGGTGTTCTTCATATCTTTCAAAGACTACAGAATATGGCATTTAAAATGTTTTAATAACTTAGGACTTTTCATGAAAATGAGACACATCTGCTCCTGGCAGCACCAAGTTACTTCGAGAGGAAGATGGGCATAGAAGAGGCTCCTTAGCCATTTGTGCAAGAAATTGCTCTTGCCTGGACTGCTTCACTGGACATGCAGGACCTGCAGAGAAATGACTGCTGAACTTGCCTAAAAGTGAGATGATCCTTCCGGGTTCCTGCTTCATGAAAGAGCCTGTGAGACATTCTTCAGGACATAAAGGAAAGTAACTGAAAACTGCCAAAATTGACGGAACTGTCTTTGAAATTTCTTGCTTCATGGAAAAGACTATTGGATATTATGGGCCTGAAGGCCGAAGATGGATGCCCCAATGGTATAGAAGAACTTTGGGTAAATGTCCAGGCAGCAAGATGTCTCTGTCATTTCTAGAGTTTTGGAGGTTGCTTACAATGTACTTTCTATTTACTTAGATAATATTATATCTTTCTGGAGTCTTTGATGGAGTTGAAGAATTTATAGTTATAGTTCTCTTTAGTTATGATAAAAGATAAAGTAAATATTAAGTATTATAACTGTAATATTTATTTGATTCATGTTTTGTTATATGCAGTTTTACTGTGTTAAACTTAAAGCCTTCCTTTTTGTTTAAACAGAAAAGGGGAAATGGTGTAGGAGGTTCTTCTATTCATGTGTTGCTTTCATTGGCTAGTGAATAAAGAAACTGCTTTGAGACCAATAGGGCAGAACTTAGGTAGTTGGAGAAGACAGAACTGAATGCTGGGAAGAAGGGCAGAGTGAGAGATGCCATGGATCTTCTGCCTTCGATGGACACTGGTTAGAATCTTGCCAGTAAGCCAGTCATGTGGCAATACAGAGATTAATAGAAATGGGTTAAATTAAGATGTAAGAATTAGCCAATATGAAACTAGAGCTAA
This sequence comes from Myodes glareolus, assembly GCF_982192425.1. Classification (NCBI taxonomy): domain Eukaryota; kingdom Metazoa; phylum Chordata; class Mammalia; order Rodentia; family Cricetidae; genus Myodes; species Myodes glareolus. The sequence goes on along the minus strand of NC_142049.1, from coordinate 24,395,099 downwards.
TGGGCCAAGCAGTGTTTTAATGAATACAGTTTCTGTGTGGTTATTTTGGGTGGAAGCTAGCTGGGCAGCCAAGACTAACAAAGGACCCCTCTCCTTGTAACACCCACCTGCACACCCATGTTCTTCCCACTGACACAGACACAGGAGTAAGGACATGCTCATGAATGAGACAGGAAAATATTAAGTGGCTATAATTTTTAAGATATTCTATTCACATATGTGACATTGCTCATATGATTAATGAAGCTATTACAAGTACTATTCAAGAAAATATGGAAACCACATGTAATACAAATTAATCCCCTTTTAAAAATAAATGGCTGCCTACCAGATGTAGCACTGAAACTATGTATCATGGCAATTAAATCTTCAAAATACTCAGAAATAACCCAAATAAGGAATGAATGAAACTTAGACAAGTAATTTTTTTTCATATGAGATATAAAATATCTGAATAACAGAGAGGAAACTTCGATCTTGGATGAAATAAGCAAAAGTTGTAAAAAAAAAATGTCAATTTCCCTCAAGTCATCTTCTGAATGCTGTGCCACTCACGTGAAAACCCTAATGTGTTTTTTAAAAACCTTGACAACCTGATAATAACTTTCACATGGAAGAATAAATTCATGGAAACAGGCAGAAGCACTATTGAGTAATAATAATGGAATAAGATTTCTTTGCCAGATATGGAAATTTAAGGTAAACCTCTAAGTAATTAAAATAGTGTGCTTTGGCTAGGAGGAGCAACTGATGCATCATCAGAGAACGATAGAAATTCAGGAGAGCTGTCCACATGCATACGGACTGTAGGTTTCACAACGCTTGTATCTCTCAGCAGAGGGAAAGATAGATTATCCAACAATTGATTTGACATTTAGAAATGAAATTAAGAGCAACCTGAAGCCTCTTAAGTAACATCAAAAAAACATGGCTCCAAAAATACACTGACAGGATTAGATGGTGGAATAGGGGGGGAATTCAGAATAATCTTACAATCTGGAGGCAGAAGAGAGGGATAAGAAGGTTAGGAACAACACAGTTGAAATGGAAAAGCTGAAAATTAGACAAATAAAAACACCATTTAGCTTTTGTTTGAAGAGAAAGGATAAACAATAAAATATTTTTGAATTGCGAAATTATGGGCATGATTTTTTTTTAAAAAAAAAGTCATTCCAATCAAACTGTAAAACTTTGTTTAAAAAGGATAGCAAAACAAGGGCTGGTGGGACATCTTCTCCAGCTTGCAGCTCTGTCCTTCAGTTCCCAGAACCCACGTGGGATGACATGAAGACACCTGTAGCTTCCGTCGCAGGGGATTGAATTCTCTCTTCTGCCCTCACACAGACACTCTTATAACATAAATAAAAAATAATAAAAATCTGATTTAAAAAACTATTAAAGTTATGAACCAGCTCTGCATAGGAGAATAAACACAGTCATGTCAAGGGTGAGGGTGCAGACTCCTATTAGGAGTGTAAGACAGACTTTGAAAAGATGTTCAGTTTTATATTGTATGCATAAAGAACTTCATAAAAGAGGAACTTATCCATTTCTGAAAATGAAATGATCATCTGCAACATTTTTTCCTGTGCAGTTAGTAATTTCTAGGCTTTCCTTGTTATGATAACTCAGAGCTTCTTTTTGCAAATACCACCCACATGGAAAATGAGTGAATTTGACTGACAGAAAATACTGTAATGAACACAAAGGTTTGTTTGGATCTGGAAATACACAAGTAATTTTGACGATTCCAGTTCTCTATTTCCCATGTTGTGTGCAGTACCTATTTACAGTGGAATAAATCCTGAAACCTGAAACAGAGAGGAAACATTTAGCAAACTTTACAGCAATTTGAGAGAACCATTTTCACCTCCGTTGAATTTAGTGAGCTAAGCCTGTGGCTTCTGCTTTTTTTTTTTTATTCTATTTCATTTCTTTCCCGTGACTCACGTGTACGGTGTTTTATGAAACAGACAATCCCTTTTATTCTGCTTTCTTCTTCCCATTTTCCCTTGCCATTGCATCCCTCTCTCTCTGCTCTTCTCCCACTTTAACTCCCCTGCTCACTCTCTTTTCCCCTTCACTGTTCCCCGTTCAGGGTTGCACATGGTGGATGAGTTAGATGCAAAGGCTGAGGAAAACAGCCACACAAGGAACACTGGTGATCATAAGACTGATTAGCCACCAGAGACGAGAGACCTGTTATGTTAAATGAGGGCTTGTAGTAAGTAGGCAAATAAGTGTATATATATATATATATATATATATATATATATATATATATATATATATATATAGTAATGAAGGTGAGTTTCTTACTACCAGAGAGGGTATTTACGACCATGGAAAAGGCAGAAGACTACAAAAAAACTACTGCATTGAATTAAAACTGTGAACACGGATATGAATACACAGGAATAGTGATTGATTTCTTTTATCAGGACCACGGTGGGGATAGACACAAAAACAGCTGACCTGAGCTAGTGGGAGCTCACTGACTCCAGACTGATAGTAGGGGAACCTGCAAAGGACCAAACTAGGTCCTCTGAATGCGGGAGACAGTTGTGTTGCAGGGGCAGTCTGTGGGGCCACGGCAGTGACCAGTACTTATTCTTAGTACTTGAACTGGCTTTTTGAAGCCCATTCTTATTGGAGGGATAACTTGCTCGGTCTAGATACATGGGGGTGAATCTTGGTCCTGCCTCAAAGTGACATGCCAGAGTTTGTTGACTCCACATAGGACGTCTTACCTTCTCTGAGGAGTGGATGGGGCGGGGAAGGTGGGGAGAACAGGAGAAGGAGAGTGATTGAAAACTGGGATTGTTATGTAAAACAAGAGAAGATTGTTTAAAATTAATTACTTAATTAATTAAAAACAGTAATTTATGTATAGATATTGATTATGTCCATATAATTACACATATGTGTGCTTATATGTATATTGCATACATAGAATATGTATGCTAGTTATTCAGCATGGTTATGCATATTAAATCACTATATACATAATTATCATATTATCTATGCAATTGTGATATGTATATCTGCATATAACACAAATATTTCTAAATTATTTAACATGCATATTATATCCATATATATATTTATTAATACATTTCTAATCATTTAAAATATTCATCAACTATTATAGGTAATAAAAATTTGCCTATCATTAATACTCTGTATTATGTTGCATTAGGAAATGTACTATGCTTTGCTTCATAACGTGTTACTATTTAATGAGTATTAATATATACAATTTTATAGTATGCAAATATACATTTTATAAATATTTTATATACAAACATATATATCTTACAATATTTTATCACTGAGAGGCTTGTTATTAATAACTGGTAACTGATTGGCTAAAATTTTGTTCGGGAAATAATGACCTAGAAGATTTGCCTAATTGGAAAAGATTTTCTCTGAAAAGACAAGAGTGAGATGTCCCTACTTCACAGCCTCTGGAAAATTCCAGGTGCTCACCACCTTGCTTATGTGTACAGATATGTTGTAACAAAACACCTGGCAGGAACAACCCTGCAGACAGAAAGAATCTATATCATAGTGTGTGTTCTCAGACCTGGTAGGTCACCATGCCTGGAGGGATACAATAGAACGGGACAACTCAGTTCATGGCAGCCAGGAAGCAGAGAGGTGTGTACAGGGAGTGAACAGAGGAACATACAGCCTCTGTGATTCCATTTTTCCTTTAATGTCCCCCCCTTACCTAATACCTTTCTCCCAACAATGAGCTCGCATTATGGATCTCTCAAGGGGTTAACTTATTCTCTAGGTCAGGGACATGGTGATTTAGTCCTCTTGAAAAGACCCTCAAAGACCCACCCAAAGGTTTGCATTCCTATTCTCTGATATTAGGTCCAACGCACAATCAGCATTAACCGTTACCCTCACATTAATTTTCATTGACCTATTGCATCACATCAGGAGACCACGGACCCAGGAGTAGGAAAATGTATGAAGACTAAGTCCAAGCAAGAGGTGGGACCAGAGAACCAAGATCTGAAGGTGGCAGAGTGACTTCCCTGCGGAGAAGATGAGCCCAAAGGGCCTTGATGGACCAAAGTTCCCCTGGGAAGAATTCAGCACAGTGTGAGCATAGCTGGTGAGAAGCCGTGGCCAGCCCCGTGCGAAGATCCTGTGCACTCCGATATTGCTTTCCCTGGACATCCATCCACTCCCCACACAAACTCTCCTGCTGGCTGCGCAGCTGTGCACTCATGCTACAGACCAAATGGGTCAACCTTACACCATCGCACTAAAGAGAAGAGATGGAGAAAATAAATGCTTTATCAGATAAACATGAGGACCAATTTCACAGCAGTGTGATAGATCCAATGTGCTAGGTGAATAAGGGGTGGTGGCACAGATCCTAGCACATGGAAAGCCAACATGGGGATGGTGAGTTCAAGGCCTTTCTAATCCAAATAGTCATTTCAAAGTTGTGTGGAGCTACATGGCAACATCCTGTTTCTCAAAGAGCATGAGGACGATGTCTGAATGCTGGCTCCAAAGCAGGCAGAGAAAAAAAATGTGTGCTACGAGGGGCCCAGGAATGATCCCAAAAGCTACTTCCCATGCCAAGAGCTGAAAATAATTATGAGATTTGTCTTCTGCATTTGGGGTTCACTGTTAAGTTCTGGTTTGGGGGAAAAGACATGGGACATTATTTTTCCAGACTTTACTCACATGTGGGGAGAAGAGAATATTGAAGCAGCCCCAGGAGCTTTCTTTTCCTTGCAGAACACTGCCTTGGCGTCCACTGGTGAGACCCAAGAGCAAGCCTTCTGGGAAAACAAATAAAACAGTTCACTTCCAGCGTTCTTACTTCGAGAGAAGGAAAACAAGCCCTAAATAAGATGCAACCCACCTATCAATCAGTAGAAGGAAAGTAGGTGGAATAGAAGAAGCATCTTTTGAAGTTGTATCTTTAACAGCATTCAGTTGTGGGATAGTGTCAGCGAAGTTTCTGTTCACAGAGCTTTGGGGACTGATATGCCTCCAAAGGAGATGTGTGTTAATCAGTTCTGAGTGCTACAAAATTCCTTAAGCTGGCTAATGCACAAGCTATGGGGATTTGTTGTCGGGGCTCAGAAAGCACAAGATCAAAGCCCGAACAGTATCAGCGACCAGCAGGGCACAATTTCTCCTGCCGGTGACTTCCTGTTGAGTCCTCCTGAGGCCCAAAGGTGGACAGGCTTGCTCTAACCTTCTTAAGGCACACAATGTCCATTTTGAGTGATCACAAACCAGGAAGTTCTCTCAAGAGATAAGGTGACTTGAAGCATGGATGGTAAACCATAAACATCACCATTGATTGCTCTCAATAGCCTTCTAATAGTGAGAGGAAGATAAAGAAGCATGGAATATCCATGTTTAATAACTTCTTAGCTAGGTTTATTGTTGTGTGGAAAAGACAGTAGGAGAGAAGAGCAATATCCAGTCAAGTAGAAGAGCTTTAGAAATCTGTACAGGATTCAGAGGGGAGGGGCTTGATCCTTCCCCAAATTAATATGCCCAACTGTGTTGACTCCCCATAGGAGTCCTTGCCTGTTGGGAGGAGTGGATGGGGGTGGGCTAGTAGGGGAAGCAAAGGGGGGATGGGAAGAATGGTGGGAGGGAGAACCTTGGTTGAAATGTGAAATGATTTAAAAAATAAATAAACGTTAAAAAAAAAAAACCTTCCCAGGAGGCTGAAGAGGAAAGAGTCTTCCTTTACCACTAACCAGCATCTGTGAAATGACTCATACAGGAGACAAACAGGACACCCAGCACGTGGCTTGGGAACTCTTCCTAATGCAGCTTGAACACCCAGTGAACCCCAGTCACATGAGAAGGAATAGCTAAGACTTTGTGACACAGAGGAAGGTCCCAGCTCTGTTGTCCCAAATAAGAGGGTCAGCAAGTACCAATACTACTGTCGCTAACAAAGCAGTTAGTAAAATGGGAGTCTAGATGCTCTAGGGAGCAATGATTTCTTTAATAAGCAGTTTAGGAGAAAAGGAGATGGATAAGGTGGCAAGTCACTCAAGGGTCTACCTGGGAAATTATGGTACCTAGTACATTCCCACAACACTTATTAAGGACCTACTATGTGCCTGTCTTTGTTTCCTAACAAGCGGGAAAGTGGAATAAAAATGAAACCATAGAACACAGAAAAGTAGACCATGAAATTATTTAGTAATCACACAAACTTCTCAGTCATGTTTGCGCTACCTTGCCTGGGGTACATGAGCTTCATTAGATTTGATTCCTTTAAGCAATAACAGAGAAGCAAGAACAAATGCCCTAACATTCACCTTTTTTTTTTTTGGAAGAAAATGTACTTTTTATTAATCCAGTTCATAGATCAGCCTTTTGGGAAAAAAATAAAGCGAAAACTGCTGGCTTCTGTGAAAATCATTTAATTCAAATTTTTTCATTCAGCTCATCTGTCTTTGTAATCCCAGCAAGTTTTTGACAGTATCTTATTTACTAATATAATAAATATGAGGGTATCTTATTTACCCTCATATGCAATTAAATGAGTCCTTATTCATGAGTATTTATTTTAAATATATATTATATAAAATATGCAATGTCAATAAATGAAATACATAATATGTTGTGTATATTAATAATAATACACTTATAAGTATATATACTATTTTTTCTACAAATAAATATGTTACATATATAATACATATTATATATCTAGATAAAAATATATATTTGTGAAAAGAATTTGGCTTGGGAATCAGAAAAATTTTTTTCTGCTTTTGCATCTGCTACTCTTTGCTCAGTGTGATCTTTGATAAAACACCGATTGCTTCTGCGATTGTCGCCTTTGTACTTAAAGTAACTGTAAAGAACCTTTTCCTATAGAGCGTGCGATAAACACGGAAAACACAGTGAGTATCTCCGATGATTCTCCCCAAATCCTGACTGGTCTTTAGCTATGCTCTGCAGGGCAGCACTGACTCTGGGTTCTCTCTCTAGCTAGTTTGTTCTGTGCAGACATATTACACATGTCCTGAAACTTAACACGTCTTTCCTTCCTCATCTCTTAACAGTCAGAGCTTCCTTTTGAGGTCCGGGGGCCTCTTACACACAGTACTCCAAAACGTCAGTATACTCAAAAGCAAAGAAACTTATTTGAAATTAAGCCAAATGGTGACTTACTGCCTTTTATCCTCGAAGTAAATGTGATATGGGATGTGAATACTCTTGCTAAGACTCGTAGGTGATCCTTACGCAAAAAGTGAAAGAGACAGCTAGAAAGGGGGAACCAAACCCCGTGGCTCACTGTGGTCACATCAGACAAATTCTACCTCGAAATGTTACCGTCTATCATTGATTCTGAGATGTTTTGTGCCTCTTGACTGAAAGAGAAAAGCTGCCCTAAGTGGTGGCTCTTGCTTTCAATATCCCAAAAAGCTTTCACCGTGTGATGTATTAAAATATTTAATCACAATTGCATGCTTCTGCCCCTATTTATACAAGTGCTTTATAATGCTGCACATTACAGCCCAACCTGCCTGCTTCTTAATGTGACCTGAGGAGTCAGCCGGCATTTATTACAAATGCGAGGCAGTGTGCTTCTGGCTGGGCAATTAATCACTGACACCAAGGAATTTCTTCTCTTCAGGTGGGGAACCCATCCAAAAACGAAGAAAAATCATCGGGCTAATTAATTCTTATCTGCAAAGAGCAATTAGATAAATGACCTCAAAAAAAAAAGACTTGTCACCCCTAGTGGGACACTCACTTTCTAAATAGGATGTGTCGCAGCCTCCTTTCTCTGGGCAAGGGATACTCTGAAATGGAGATGACAGAAAGGAAGGGGAGGGGAACAATGAGGGGTGGGTTAATTAGAATGAAGGCCAAGAGAGAGAGAGAGAAAGAGGGAGATGGAGAGGGAAAGGGAGAGGCAGAGAGAGAGAGAGAGAGAGAGAGAGAGAGAGAGAGAGAGAGAGAGGAGTTCCCATGATTTTGTACCCTGCCCTTCTTTCTCTGTGAACACGGATCACAGTCAGGTTTCAGAATTCCATGGCAGAATCTGTGGGGTACGCCACCATCTGTCTTGTTTCCTAAAAATTCAAAGCCATTGATGAGCTGTGTGCTCTCTTTCTGGTTTGTCATGGTGTAAATGTTGAAGGTAGGTGAAACACTACTTAAACCAGGCAAGTACATCTTCTCTCCCTCCCTCCCTCCCTTTCTCACTCCCTCCTCTCCTTCCCTCCCTCTATCCCCTCCTTCCCCTCTCTTCATTCTCTCCCTGCCCTCCTCCCTTACCCTCCCTCTCCCCAGCCCCTGTGTGTGTCTGTGAGTCTCTGTGTGTGTGTCTGCAAGTCTGTGTGTGTGTCTGCCTGTCTGTCTGTCTGTGTCTGTGTGCAGGCACACTCACCCATGGTCCCTGAAGAAGCCAGACATCAACATCAATGTCTTCCTCTCTTTCTCTTCACCTCATGTTTTGAGAAAGTCTCTCACTAAACCTGATCTTTTTGTTTATAATCACCAAGGTTCTTGCCTTCTTTGAGCCCTACAGCTGGGTTGCTGGCCTACATTGCCAGTTCTGGCTTTTTACATGGGTGCTGAGAATCAGAACTCAGGTCCTAACCACTTTACACTCAGGAATAGCTCCTCAAGGGAATTTTGTGTGTGTGTGGGTTTGGTTCTTACATCAGGCCATGCCAGGGAACAGAGTCACAGAGTATAACACTTTGACCTTAAAAGCTGACCAGCAGGGTTCACATATTTAGTTGTTCCAAATGGAAATTTCATGTGGTCTTCTAGATAAAGGAGATTTTGGTGTTTCGTGATATTGTCTTGCTTTGTTTTTAAGCTTCTTGAGAAAAAGTTTCATTGCATATTGCATAACTTGGCCTTGACTCAAACTTGAGATCTTCCTGTCTGAACTTTCCAAGTGTTTAGACTATGAGTGTGGGTTTCTGTGTAGACCAGAGCTCACTACGGAGACAGAATGAATAGAATTAATGTACACAACGAATGGGGTTCTACTAGGTTGGCTTAGAGAATACATGCTTCCTAGTCCAACAATACCTATTTGCATTCTCGGGAGGCTCTGAATCTAGCAGCTACTGAGCCTGCAAGGCAAGATTGGATGTCTCTGCAGTCTGGATCTGGTGCTGGAATACCCGTGGCTTCACAAACAACCACTGACCTGATGGTTCTAATGTCAATGAAAAATGGTAGCAGCAGGGGCAGCAGGAAGATACACTCAGAAGGAACAGGTGTGTTGGCAGGCCAAGGCCAGCAACTACAACCTTGGACCTCTCTAGAGCACTGCAAGAAGGTATTCTGGCTCTGAGGGAGAACCTTGGCCCTTTTAGTTTGTCCTTCTAGGAAATAGCACTGAAGATTCACCCTTGGGCATGGGGTTTAGTTAATTCTAGATCCAATGGAGTTAACAACCAAGAATAGCCATCCAAGCCCCTGTGCCCAGATATATAAAGTTGATCCACCTGTTTCATCATTCTTTTCATATAGTTTTCAAGAGAAATGGGAAAATATAGCTTATCACAGCAAGATGAATTCTGATTGTTTTTTCCTTTTTTAAATTTTGAAATCAAAAACATAACCATATCATTTCTCTCCTTCTCTTTCTTTCCTCAAACCCCTCTCTTACATTCTTCCCTTATTCCTTTTCAAAATCACGGTCTCCTTTTTTTTTTAAATTGTTAGTGGTGTGTGTGTGTGTGTGTGTGTGTGTAATATCACATTGCTAGTTATATATTGACATGTGATATTGGATTACCAGTTATGGTCTCATCTCTGGGAGAGACAATTTCTCCCACTCTCAGCATTTCTTAGTTCCCCTATATGTAGGCATGGGACCCATGATACCTCCCCTTTTCTTATTAGCTTGTGTACTAATATCATCCTCGTTCAGATCTTGTTATGACTTGTGGGGTTTGTTTGTTGTCTGTCCTCCCCATCTTCATTTTCCTTGGTCAAATTAATGGACACTGCTAGCAACCTACACCAGAATTAACTTGTCTTTGGTGAGTATGATGGCTAACCTCTGTTTGACAACTGGATGAGATCTAGAAGGAGACAAGAATGATGATGAATGAGCCTGTCTGGGGGGCATTTTCTTCGTTAGGTTAATTGAACTCAAAAGATCTACCCACTGTGCACAGCACCATTCCCTAGGCTGAAATTCTGGAGTGCGCTGACAGGAGGAAGGCAGCTGAGGCTGATTATCACTTTTAGTTCCTGACTGCTGAAGCACTGTGGCCAGCTGCCTCAGGCTCCTGATGCTGGGAGCCTGCTGGACGACAGCTTCCAGTGGTAACCAAAATAAACCCCTCCTTCTCTACATTGCTTTTGTTAGGGTACTTCTTACAGCAACAAGAAAAGCAATGTAGAAGTAGAAGAAGCCGGGGTTGGGGAGCCCGGGAGGTGCCTTCCAGGCTTATTCGGAGGAATTTCCTTCCACACACTGCATTCCCTCTTCCTAAGTAGCTCACAGATTATTTTTCTATTTTAATTCATAAACTCAATAATTGTGTCTAACGTTAAACAATATTATGCCATCATCATGAGGAAAATACAATATGCTACTGAATATAGAAAATAAAACTTAGAATATGAAAAACGTTCATGAGATTTTTGGAGCCTCCATTCTCTGGCCGTGTGTTCTGCAGCGAGTTTCAACTTAAATGAACGTCACGTGACTCAAAATTAGCAGAAGTATAGACAGAGACAGAAGGCCCCAGAGAGAAATCGTTCAGACAGATGAGGAGTTTAAGGTTTACATGTGGAGCATGAGAAAAAAGCCCAGAGATGGATTCATCCTGCTCAGCCCCCTCTGCATCTAGTTATTCATTCAGTGCCTGCCTTACCAAACGGGAGGACACTCAGAGACGTGCTGCTTGCAGGTGGAAAGAACGCTGAAGATGAAATTACTGAAGCAACTTAACTAGCCCCAAGGAGCAAACTTGCCTGCTTTAAAAAAAAAAAAAAACAGCAACAGTATTTATTTTTACTATGCGCTAGGTAAATATGTAACTGATTTACCTTTGTGTGATTTTTTTTGTGTGTATGCATGTATGTGTATATTTATGTATGTGTGTATGTGTTTATTTATGTATGTATGTCGGTAAATGTGTGTATGTATATGTCTGGGTGTTGGTACATATGTGTGTATGTGTGTGTGTGTGCGTGTGTGTCCACTTCATCATTCAGGTAAGAGGATGCCGAGACCAAACAGATTTAAAAAAAAAAAAAACAAGATGTATACCAGAATGTTTTAAGGTTGATTTCACCTCAAATCAAAGTGAAACAGCTGATTTTAAGTTATCGCTCAGTACTACCCAAAGCTGTATTTATTAAAAAAAGGAAGGACACATCCCAAATGTACAATTTATGCATTCGCTCAGAGAGCTAAAACTAAGCAGGTGTCTGGCAGTGAAAAAAAAAGTAAGTCTTTATCCAGCTTACGCTAACACAGTAATGCATAGTAAGAGTGTGGCAATGGATGCAATTCATTTCCATTAAGGTAAGCTGCTAACAGAGGGCTCTGCCTCCGCAGGACTCCCATCAGACTCTAAGAAAGCCAAGGCAGCTTTTCAGTGGGTGGGAAGTGTACCTGCAAATGAGCCTCTTATTAAACTGCAATTCTGCTCCATAAAACTCCGCTGGAAAATAGTCTGCGTTGACAGCAAAACATAGGACGTAGTTAGTGTTAACCCCGGGTCCTTCAGTTCCCATTAGAGGCAGGTTTTCCTTTGGCGGAGTTACTTCAAGTCTAGTCTATGCACTCTCCCGTTTAGCAATGAAAAATGCAATGTGTCTCTCGGAACGTTCCATGTAGGAACCTTTGATTTATTTAAACTTCAAAATCTGGAAAACGCAGTTCTTGAACTTCTGAGCTGACACACTAGGAGAGAAGCCATCATGTGCCAATGGTCCTGACGGAGGGGACAGCTGCCCGTTTATGGTGTCAGTGTGTGTTTTGTTAACTCTGTTTACTGGGATGTGAGGTAGGGGTTCTTTGGGTGTGTCTGGGAGAGTTCCATCTGACAGGACTGACAGATGGGAAAAGGACCACCCGAAGCATCACCAACTTCCCCATCACCAGAGTCCCCAAAGGAATGAAAAGGATAAAAAAGGAGGGCATCCTCCTCTTACTGCTTCCTGGTTGACTAAGATAGGAGCAAGACGCCCTCAGCTTGCTTTTCTCATTGTGCTGAAGTGCTTAAATAAATATGATCCAAGATAAATCATTTTCTTTCTTACAGTCACGACAATGAGAAAATTAACAAAGACAGTGTCCTGCTCCATCTAGTTCATATAACAAAGTATTTCAGGCTGTTTTAAAACAGACAGAGACTTACTTAGCTCACAGCTAGGAAGGTTCAGGAAAAAGGTCTAGAACAGTTTGGCTCTGAAGAGACATGTAGAATATGTGTCTACACAGAATGCCATAACCCCAGGAGTATATATGAGGTGGTCACATACCCAGACGGGAAGCCAGAGTGACCAGTGAATGGCTATAGGTGTCCTTTTCTAGCAGTCTCTTCTGGATACTAACTCATGTCTCATGAGAAGGATTTTAATGTCTTCTGAAGGCAGTACCTCCATCCAGACCTCATCACATTCCCAGTCCCATCTCCCTAAGAGCTTGCTAAACACAAGAAGAAGTAGAACTCAAATTCAAATCTGTCTATGTTAGCTGAGGAGAGCCTTGTGTAACCTCATACCATATTTCTTTCATTATAAGGTAAAATTTCTTCTAGTAAAGAAAATCATGCTATTCAATATATTTGGAAACTGCAGACTAAAAAGAAGTTGGCCATGTTCATCAAGGAAGAAACTCGGTTATTCTTTTAATAAATGATGAATCAGGTAAAAATTCTTTATAGTTACGGATACATCTTCTTCCATGAACAGTAACATAGTATTTATTGGTAAAGTAATAAATTATTTCTTATGTAAAGTGTAATTCGAATGTCTTCTACTGCTCTTTCTAATCGGCTTTGAAAACAGTCCCAGCAACTGCGATGTTAAGAAAATCAAAATCAGTCGGGCAGTGGTGGCTCATGCCTTTAAGCCCAGCACTCGAGAAGCAGAAGCAGGCAGATCTCTGGGAGTTCAAGACCAGCCTGGTCTACAAGAACTAGTTCCCAGACAAGCACCAAAGCTACAAAGAAACCTTGCCTCAAAAAATAGATAGAAAGAAAGAAAGAAAGAAAGAAAGAAAGAAAGAAAGAAAGAAAGAAAGAAAAAAAGAAAGAGAATGAAAGAAAAAAGAAAGAAAGAAGAAATCAAAATCAAAAGTACAGTGGCTTACCTAAAATCTTTTCATTCTTCATCATGTAAAATCTTACAGTTAGCGTCTGCAGAGAGTTACTAAAAATCACAAGCCATTTAATATGCATAGTCACTAAGTCAACACACATACCTCAGTTGTAGTTTGATCATTTTTATATAGTGGAAAAAGTAGCCAAAAGACAACAAAAGACACAAAGAACCTTGGAAATATTGCACTCATGCTTACTAAAGAATTTATAAAATGCTATCAAGTGACATTAAAGACACTGTAAGTTAAAAAAGAGAGATAATGTTAGGAAAAATCATAAGAGAGATATCAGCTCTACTCGCATTCACCAAAAACTTAAGATAGCCTAACTTAAACTGCCAACCACAAAATTAAATCCAATCACTTCAAATGAGTCAATAGATCAAAATGAATCAGTGGTCTATATAGAAAATCAAAAGGTCATATACTTACTATCTAGAGAATCCTGAGGGCATGGTGAAGCAACAGAAGGACGCCCAATGAACACATCATCAGATGCTTCTTTGCCTCTCACTATTGATTGATCCATAACTATCATTGACTCTCCATTTCACAATGTTGCCCGCCTAGTGGCAATGCTGCCCCCTGCTCGCTGCTGTGTAATCACACCAGGTCACAGAGGACCTCCCTCCCATTAGCAGTTTCCACTCATCCCCTTTTAACTCATCTGCTGTCTATATCTATGGCATTGCCAGCTCAGAGCATTTCTAGCCCAATAAGGGAAACAAAAAATAATCTTTCATGCATGGTTTCTCTTGGTCAGCAGGGTGTTTTCAAGTATCATCTGCAACATTGCCTGTGTCTGTATTGCATTCTTCTGCATGGCCCAATAATATTCTATTGGGTGGCTATATCACATGTTCTTAAGCCTGCAATCAACAGGTTGACATTTTGGTTACTCCTACTATCTGGGTGTTATAGATTATTCTACTATTTGCATTATTGTTCAGTGGCCCTTTGAATCCACGGATTCCACATCTACTGATGCAGCAAACTACAGGTAAAATATTTTTTTTAAATTGCACAAGGGCTGTACATGTGCAGGCATTTTGATCCCGCAATAATTTTTCTTTGCATAGGAAGAGATTTTAACTGCTGTTCTGCCCAGGATAGCCCTAAACTCCTGGATCGGAATCCTTCTCTTGGCCTCAGTCCCCTAAATAACCAGGACTACATGGATGCACTGAAAGAGCTTGATTCATTCTTACTCTATAAATAACACAAAATAACAATTAGCAACCTAGAATTTATTTTCCATTAGGCAATAGAAGCGATGAAGAGGTTATTCAGAACATACATCAAAGGGTGCATAGGTTTTACGTAAATACTGCATCTTTACAAAGAGATTTGGGTGCATGTAGATTTTGGGTCCCGTGTGGGGGTATGTTAGAATCATGGATACCAAAGGGCAGTTGCATATGTTGTGTGGATACAGTTGAGCAGATATCTAGGAATGAATGGATGGGCTACATGCTAATTCTATGCGTAACTCTTTGAAGAGAAACCAAACTGAACCCCTAAAGACTGTCATTTATATTCCCATTCACAATGAGCAAATCTTCCAATCTCTCATACCATTTCTCATCTATTTTCTTTCAGAAATTTTCTGTTTCAGGTCTTTAATTAAAGTATTGTAATTTTAGTTCATTTTTATCCAGAGTGTGAGAAGGGATGAAGATTTCATTTGTTTTTAGTTATTCATGACCATCTTTGCATACATCATCTGTCTGTGACAGAACCACTGACATACATTTTCAAATAATCGCATGTAACTATACTGTTTAAGGTCCTTTGTAATGAGAAAACTCATAAATATATAAATAAAACTAAATATATAGAAAACTTTAATAAGTTTGTGTTTTGTGTGTATGTGTATAAATGTTCATTGTGTGTACGTTTGTGTATGTGTATATGTGCATGTATGTATATGTCTGTGCAGGTGGACATGTGTGTGATTTCGTGCTTGTGTGATAGGTACCAAATGTATACTGACAATTCATACAGATTAAAGTAGACTTTCCCAAAATTAATGCAGGGAAACTGGTTATCTAAATAAAGAGAATAAAATAGATTGCTACACCATAATGTAAAACTAGGTCAGAGATTTTCTGTGTAGAAGTCAGTCAGAGATTTTCTGCAAGCAAACGACAAAATTGCATATATTATAAAAGAAAAGGGGGATATTTTAGATTTACAAAATATAATAGCATTACTTAGACATTATCTTAGAACTCCAAATATGAAAAATGATCAATTTGATCTATTTAAAATGTAAATTCTAGATCCATCAAAAGATATCAAAATAATGAAAATATCAAGACAGAAATCACATAAACACACAAATTCACACATACAAAAAATTGACAAGTCAAATATCAGTCTCTCAGCACATGAATTCAGTTTCACAAACCAGGTAATATGAATGATCAATACACACATGGACCAAGTTCAACCACAAGTGTAAATTAGACAATAAAAACTATAATGATAACAGGATATTTTTACATAAAATCAGCAGAAGATAAATGTATAAAATTATAAAATAGAAACCAAACAGTAGTAAGAACATATATAAAATAAATTCATCTAAAATGAATTCCTAACTGTGTAGTGAAGGGTCCTCTTTGGGAGACAATTTGGCATCATGGAAGAGAGACACAAAGTCATATTTCAAAGTTTTTCTGTTTCTTAAGATAAATAGAAACTAAACCACACAAATATCAAACAAAGAGCACATCAATAATTATGTCGTTCAGTAACAGTGCAATACTGAGAATGCAATTACCAAGGTTTACATGGGGAGAAAAATAATAGGATCTAATATTTTAATTGTGAAGAAAAAAATCCTACTACCAATTGCATATAAGATTTCTCTAGTTTTCAAAATTATCTAAGGAAACAATACATGTTTAAGGGAACACATGCATATTTCTAAATAAGTGGCAGAAAACAGTGACAGAAATGCACAATGCTGAACAATTATTGCCTCTGATGATATCAAGAAAGTGCCAAGTGGAGACCCAAAGCTTCCAAGATACCCTTCATGATGGAAACTTCTAGATCTTTCACTTAGTTGTACATTTTATTACTTTTTATATAATACACTACTTTTTACAAAATTTAGCAAAAATAATTACTGAGAGAGTTTGGGAATAGATATTGTCCTGATTCTTATTCTTAAATTTCCAGTTATTTAAAGTCATCAGATTAAATCAAAACTGATCCTACATAACCAGGTCAGGCTATAATTGCTATCATGTCACATGATTCATCCTCTATAATACAAAAGCAATGGGAATTTGTTTCCTAAATCTTGAATTTAGCTAATTTCAAAAGGAAAGAACAAATTGAAAAAAAGCAGTACAATGAACATACTGTCACATTATTAACATTTGTTAATATTGTCTTTGTAAGGTCGTTTTAAAATTCTTTTGCTATGTATGTTACAATCTCTTTCCCCCATCTCTGTCTCCTCTGTCAGTCTGTCTTGTACATGTCTCTCTCTCTCTCTCTCTCTCTCTCTCTCTCTCTCTCTCTCTCTCTCTCTCTCGTGTGTGTGTGTGTGTGTGTGTGTGTGTGTTTGGGACAGGGCTTCACTTCAGGCTTGTCTGAAACTCATCATGACCCTGCCTCAGCCTCCTGAGTATATTGTCACTCTATGCCCAGCTTATCTCCTTCTTTTGATGTGACCTATGGCATCCTCATCATGCTGGGCTCCTGGGCTTTTGGCTGAGCCCAGGAATCTCTCAGAACTGCCCTGCTTGCTGTCTTCACCTGCTTCTCTCTGTTCACTGGGTTTCCTAGAAACCAGTTCAGCAAATACTGATCACAAACTTTTCACCAATACTAAGCCCATAATTTTGGTGCCATTGCTGGCGTTTGATAATTTGTTGTTGTTTTTTGAAATTGTTTTTTGATTTAGGGGCTTCAACATGTCTATCATTATTTGTTTTGGGAGGATAGAACTTAAGTGAGCAAAATGTCTGTTTGATTTAACTAATTTGTTCAAAATTGACTGAAAATCCTAAGAGTGCGAACTGCATCTTCCTACTCTTCAACTTCTAGCTGTGTCCGGTGAGTGTAGCTGCTCAATTAACATTTGATGAAAGGCATTTTATACCAGATATCTGTACATGTAGATGCAGGCACACAGGAACTGGTTAGAAATAACCTGGACTGGTGATAGGCAGAGATCTGTGGGTGAACAAGTGCACTGCCCTCAGATCGGCCTCTGCTTTTCAAGGTTACCCTCCTTGTCTGAGAGCTCTTCACAAGCATTGTTGACTTTCAGAAAACAATCTTCCCCCTGGCTCCACTCAAAGTCCCCATCCCTTCCAGAACAGGGAGGGTTTGGAGGGCCTTATGCTTCAGTGGCTGAAATGATTAGAGCTGACTCAAACACTCCAGGCAGGCCTCAGAGCTCCATGCTCAGCCTGACTTATGTAAACATTGTCCCGATGACAGCATTCTCCTACCCCATCTGCAACTGCAAGGGAATCCATTATTTTTCTCCTCCCGGGGGAAAGGAAAGGTCTTGGGCGTCATTACTCCTAGGCAAATGTAACTGACTCCAGCAGATACCCTAATTTGCTTGCCATAATTATAGGGCACTCACCCGCTTTGTTATTTCCAACTCCCCTCTTCTTCTTCTCTCTTTCTCTCTCTCTTTTTGTTCTTATCAATAATAAATGGAGTCCGTGAAATCACTCCGCTGTAATATTTGGATATTATGAAAATGCTCATAATAACAAGGTAGCCTCAGCAACACCCTGCCCTGGCTTTATCAGCTGGTCCAATGCTGTATTAGGCAGCCAGGGAGCAGTTCAAGCAAATTGGTTATGTTAATATCCTGTAGTACTTGCAAAAGATGAGGAGTTGGCGATTAATTTTTTTCAAGCTGCAGACCGACAGGCAAATTTATATTCCTCCCTCTCCATGGGATCAAGCTTAGAGGAGGTTAAGGAGGAGAGTGGGCTTCAAGTAGCTTTCCAGGGTCTAATTGAATGATGCTAAATAAAGCCAGGAGAAATGGGGGACGAGGGGAAAGGGTGCTCCCCACAATGGGCCAGCAGTGCTCCTCCCCATTCATTGCACTGACAGGATTTTTGCAACTTAAACCTGTTTTATTAATTATGTTTGACATTTCCTTAATTAGTTTCATTTACATCCCATCAGCCTCCACCAGACGACTGCCCCATACATCATCTTACCCGAGGAGCGTGATGCCTACAGAATCCTAACAACAGCAGAATATTTTGCGTAACGCACAGGAGTTTAGTGAACATAGCTCCCCATTTTACATGGTTTTGTGGAAAGGGTATGGAGCAGTGATGGAGGAGGGTTATCTGTCTATTGTGTTATTTTCATTGGTCAATAAAGAGACTGCCTTGGGCCCTTGAGAGGACAGAAAATTAGGTAGGCGGAGTAAACAGAACAAAATGCTGGGAAGAGGGCTATGAGCCAGACGCCATGGAGCCAGCCACCAGGTCAGACATGATGAATCTTTCCCGGTAAGCCACACCTCGTGGTGTGATACAGATTAATAGAAATGGGTTAATATCAAGATATGAGAGTTAGTCAGTAACTAACTCTCTAGAGATAATGGGCCAGGCAGTATTTAAATGAATACAACTTATGTGTAATTATTTCTGGGGTTAAGCTAGCCATGCAGGAGCCGGGCAGGATGAAAAGCAGGCCTGCCCGCAGGTCCTCACTACAGAGCAGATCATCTGGGGGTTTGCTTTCTGAATTTCGGGGACCCTAAGGATATATTATAAAGGCGAAACCACCCATAATGCAAAAGCAACTTGTGCATTTCTGTGTGTATGTGGTACATGTGTGTGAAGGCTCACATACACCAATTTGTCATCCAAACACAGGTTTTAGAAAATACTAAAAAATGATGAGGTAGCTGGGGAGTTTCCTGAGTGGTTAAGTGCTTGATTTGCAATTATGAGAACTAGGGTCTGGATCCGAGAACACAGTTGAGTAATGTTGGGTAAGCTAGACCACCCATTCCTCTAATGTCCACTGGAGGGGACAGGGATCCCTAGAGAACCTGGAGAGATGGGTGACCTGTACCATCAAGCTCCGTCCTCAAATGAGAGGCCCTTCCTTCACAAACATCATAGAAAGAAATCTAGACAGTCTCCTGATGTCAGATCAGCCTCCAGTCTCCATACATGTACAACTATGTACTCATGCACGAAAGCACATCTACAAACACACACCACAAACACATGAAAACAATTCTGGTAAAAAACAGTATGAAAGATACTAGTCAGAATAAATGAAATATGGATTGATTTTCAGGGTCCCTGCAACCTCATATACTCTCTCTCGTCTCCGGAGCCCAGTTTGGGTGCTTATTCCTTAGCCTAGAGCCCACGCTACACCAGGTACAGATACGAAATTAGACAAAATTAATAAATAAATAAACTCAAAGCCTATGGTCTGTATCTTTCCTGCTCCAGCTCACTTGTGCCCATCAATCAGCCAGCCACTTTTATTGCCACCAGAGTATAGAGTGACATAGTATGTAAAACCATCGTGCATAATATGTACAGTGAGCACGCAGTTATGTGTGTTCATATGAACTATTACTTTTCTTGGCACAATTGATATCTATGTCCCTGGGTTGTGGTAGATAGAGTTTCCTTGCACTATTCTCGATGCCTGTTATTGAGAGCCTGTGTTTTATGACTCCAACACTGAATCAAGACTGTTTATAAAAGGATTTGTCTTGCCTTGTGCTCCCACCTGAACTATGATTCCCAAACAGTGCTCCATGTACAGAAACAACATCTTCCCGATGCCCGTTATTTTGGTTCAGGTTCTTGGACCCATATGTACCTAGACTTAAGTCATAGCTGCTTTGCTTGGACCCTGACCACGCAGAAACAGCCAACTTCCCCTTTTGTCCACTATCCTTTCTCATTTGCCTATTTCCCACCTAGGCCATTAATGATACTTGCGTACAGTTTATATTCCAAATCAATATGAGATGCATGTTGTTTGCCAAATAACTGGGGTTTAAAACTTCGTTATTAATTAACATTGTCAGTGACAACAGAAAACCATGGCGAATGAAATCTGTTGGATTGCCACTGTTAGTTAAGCAGACATTCCATCCCCCCAAAGTTCTCATTATCTTTACTGAAATTACAGCATAGGGTTATGACAACAATTGGTTTTGTAATGTTTTATTGAACAGTGGCGTTTGAAGGCAGAGACATGAGGCTGCTCTTTCGGGCCTCCCTGTTTTAGGCAGGGCTTCTGAGCAGGCTGTCTCTGTGTAATGAGCACAGCATGCACCTCAATTAATTGGTAACTTCTACTTAGGTTAATCCATAATACATTAATGAGCACCAATGAACCAGTGTTATCACACAATTCATTACTGTATATATAAGCTTATATGTATGATCTCTTATTTCTCTGACCACCAAACATTCTCCTCTTCGCAATCTGTGCTCCTTTAGAGTTTTTTTTCCATCTTAGAGAAATGAATGATTCTCATTTGTTAACCATCTCTGGACGTGCCTTGTCATCGATTCCCATCTTCTTTAAAAAGCACATTCCCTTTTCTGAATTTTTATTAATTAGATAAAACTTATTTAATCATATTCATGTTTGATTTTTTTTTTTACTCGGGAAAATGGAAATAAAAAGAAAATTGTAGTTTTCAAGGTAGTCTCAGTATATTCCATTTCAAAGCTCATTTTCACAACTTGAAATGCTTCCATGAGTCATGGGTATTTTTTCATAATTTCTTACTTTATTAGGCTATATTGCAAATACCCTTAACTTGTGATGAACAAAAAAAAATTCTTTCTATCCCAACGTTTTCAGTACCAGTTTTGAAACTTGGTTTTTGGTGATTTTAGTGGCAAACGATTACCAGTCCCTGAGGTCTGGTTTCCAAGTCCTTGGCCTCTTTCTGAAAGAACTGGAATAAAAGCACATGAAGATTGGCCAGAGTGGAAAGGGAACTCTATTTGATGTGAATCAATAGAGTAGAGCGGACCTATCAAGAGGGACATTGGGCCGCAAGAGTGTAAGGGTACTCAGGGCCCCAGTTATTATAAGTCTTTACTTTCTGGGGTTCAAGAAAGGGGGAGTTTGGATGCCAAGGTGCAGCCTATTTTGAGTGGTCCTCCATTTTGAATGATAGATTTAGGGCATTTCTCTCTGTACATGTCCCTTCCTGTAACTCACCAGATCTTAATCATAGCTTGCCCACTTAGCATAGGTACATAACAGCAAATAGGTTTCTCTTTCCCTGCTTAAAAGTTCACCTAGAGAACAGAGTTTGTCTTGTTATATATACACTCCAATCGGTAGGCTAGCTTGGATCCCTTACTCTCACACACGGAATAAATAACAGGGACACAGCAGAACAGAATTTGTCTAAGTTGGAAAGTTGTTAAGGGGACCTGTTCATTATGCGTATGTGTGTGTGTGTCTGTGCCTGGGTATACATGGGCTTGTGTATGTACACCTCAATGAAGTTAGGGGTTTCCTTTTACTAACAATTTGCTAGGTATGTTATTGGGAGGTGTGTGTGTGTGTATGACAGTAACTTCAAATAAGGGTTTTAGGCCAACAAATTCATTGCCAGGAGAGGGGTGTGTGCATATTCCAAACCAAGTGGAGTTCCAAGTTGATTTAGTGATGTACTGTGATGTGAAAATGTTACTTAAAATTAACACTTTTCCTCCCAAAGTTTGGTCGTGGTATTTTATCTTAGCAATAGAAAACGTTACTAAACATTACTAAGTAAAATCCATGCATCACATATCAAACCCAATCACCCCCCATTGTCGGGTAGAGAAAGTGGGACATTCATGTTCATTGAGAATCGTCGACTACTTCTTATGTTCCAAAGAAATTAAAGAATGTCTTATTAATTTAGGAACAGAGACTGTGAAACTCAAAGTAAAGTGAGGAGGTTTATAATAAAAACACAATAATATTACAAAACAGCACAACAACAAAACCCTCTCAAGTTTGCAAAACTACAATTTCTTAAAACTAACTGCAGAGTTTGAACTGGAATTTGAATTTGTGCTTGCCTAACTGCAAGATTCTATCTTTTCTGTTACATTGTGGATTATTCATCACATTGGAGAATAACAGCCATATTAACATTGTCACAGCTCAGGTTATCACAGATTGAAAATGAGATCAGAGACTGCTGATGATGTATTTCTAGAAGTAGAGTGAGAGCTAATATTCGTCGGATACTTAGACCGCACCTCCCATGTTAGATAGCGCTGTGATCTCCACTGCACAAAACGGGAGGGCAAAGCCTGAGCATTTGGAATACTTACCAAAGTTATAGCACAAAGAAAGCGCAGTAGCCTGCTCTGACTCACACAAGGTGTCTGGAAGGTGAGTTAGAAGGCACCCCAGCTGTTCTACACTGTAAGAAATGGAAATACTTTGGAAATCTCTATAGCGGAGCTGTGACTTGACAAGAACGCCCCTGCTTCGGGTATTTTTTTTTTTTTTTTAGCGTTTGTATGTTGTGATGCACTAAGTGGTGAGAAGCATCTTGTGCTAAGTCAGGTGCCCAGCTTTTCACTTCCGTGTGACCATCTCAGTCTTCTTTCATTACGGACAGCAGAAGGCAGAATGGCAAATTACTGGCAGTTACTCAACAGAGTAGCGTGTATAAAAAGACGGTGGGCGGAGGAGGGGCCAAAGAAGGCAATGAAGACTAAGGAGAGGAGAGAAAGAGCGACGGTAAATGGAGTAAAAGAAATTCAGGGAAGAAATGAAAACGGAAGTGTCCTCGATTGATTCTCACTTGCTATGTTACAACACTGACCGACAACTCCAAGAGGGAAGGGCTTCTTTCTTAGGTCATATTCCCTCCATGAGAGAGGGAAGTCAGCGCAGGAATTCAAGGCAGGAATCTGGAGGCAGGAACTAGAGAGGAATTGGAGGACCGCTGGCTACAGGTTTGCGCCCCATGGCTTGTTCAGCGGGCTTTCTTATACTTACTTCTAGGTCGACCTGCGCAGGCGAGCTCTACCCACAGTTTGCTGTGTCCTCTTAATCCATCACTACGAAAATATTGTACAGATGTGTCCACGGGCCAGGATGACAGATACAATCCCTCAAACGAGGCTCCCTCTTCCCAGGGGACTCTTTGTTCTATCAAGGTGACAATAACCAGCCCATAAGGAAAAGGAGAAGGAAGGAGCGTGAAGAGGGAAGGAAGAAGGGGAGAGGGGAGGAGGGGAGGGAAAAGCAGGACAGAGGAAGAGAGTGGAAGGAGGATGGGTGTAGCTCCACAGAGGAAAGCAGAAATCACCTGTGAAGCTGTAATTCTGGGCACTTACCCGCCACTGTCCAACCATTTGTTGTTGACACTGACATCTTCTTGAGCCAAGTGACCCGCGTGTTCCAATATCACGCCAAGGAGGTCATTTTCTGTTCTCTATTTCTATTTCAGTAATTCTATTTTACATTTGTATTTAGAGAAAGTGCTTCTTACAAAGGCGCTTCCACCAAGGGAGGCCAGTCAGAGGCCAATTAGGAGACCACATGGGATGTGGAAAACACAGCTCGGGTCACGATTCCAAGGCCATTAAGGCCTCTTCAATGAGGTCACGACAATAAACTTAAATAGTCTGCTTCTGTACCAGACAATTATATGCTGCTTTCGGACATCCCTCCCAAGGTCTTCATGATGCAAGTTCATTACACAGAGTTTTAAGTGCTCACTGTCATCCGTTCTATACCTGAACGTGGCCTTAGTTTGGTATCTGAATGAAGTGAAATGCAACAGCTGTCTTCTGGCACTCCCAGAAATCTGGCTGATTCAGTCACAACCAACATGCTTAAGCTCCCAATCCATCTATCCAGAAACTATCCACCTTAAGCTGAGACACTAGCCGAGTCTCCCAGTACAAATTGCATCTACCTTGGTTTTGTTTCAGAGCATTGTAAACTCCTGGGACTTTATTTGGTTTGTAGTGACTATGTACGAGGTGTTGTGGTAATAGCGTAGAGGAAAAAAATGATTAAAGAGGTGGACATTGCGGGGCTGGAGAGATGGTTTAGTGGTTAAGAGCATTGCCTACTCTTCCAAATGTCCTGAGTTCAATTTCCACCAACCACATGGTGGCTCACAAACAACTATAATGAGGTCTGGTGTTCTCTTCTGGCTTGCAGACATACATGGAGACAGACTAGTATATACATAATAAATAAATATTTTTTTAAAAAAGAGGTGGACATTGGGCCATGATCTAAGCTCCATTGAAGACCATGGAAGATTTCTTTTTCACACCAAGCTAAAATATTCAGATCAAATGGTTATGAGTCTATAACCTGGACAAGGGTTCCAGGAGAAATGGATTTTCTGTCCTTTCTTCTTTGTTTTGTTTAGGTTACCAATCTTGTAAGCATCTGAAAGAAAAAGGCCTGGTTGACATTCTTAGGAGTTTATGGTTATTCTATTAAAACATGGTTTGGCAGTGAAATTTTTCCTTTTGCACCCCCTCCCCCCAGAAACAGTTTTTCACTCTGTCTCCCAAGACTTTATAAAGAAATTAAGAACGAATCGCGGAACAGTCTAGGTGCTCTGGGAAACTCTACAATGTTGGCAGGGGGACCTGTTTTTGGTTTGGCGAATAGAGTCTTCCAAACCCAGGGAGGTGCTTTTGCAATTATTAAGAAGCGTCCCAGAAGATTAGAAAGTACCCAGTATTTCCTTGGTGCCATCAACAATTTGGGGTGTGAGTATATGACGTTTAACTTGCTTAGGTCACATCCTGGGGTCACTGATCGCCCCCAGTGCCCACTTCTCACACAATGCTAAAATGTCTTCGCTGCTGCAGCCTTGCTTCCACATCCAGAAGAGGCAAAGCCAGCGTCCCCAGCAATTAACTGCCTGTCCCACTTTCTACAAAACACTGTGCTGGTTTCCAAAGGGCTGTAAGAGATCTATCTGAAATACCATCAAATGGTGAAAAAAAATCAAAATATTTTGCTGTCACATGCTGTCATAGGCTGTCAGGAAGCCTCGTGCTGTGGCCACAGTCAAGTTGAATCTGATTAAAGGATCAGCAAACAAGGCAGGTTTAAGGGTATTTGACCTCATCAGGGCTGTGCCTGGAAGTACCTGTCAGTGTTTGGGTTGTCCTTCGCGGTGACACTATTGCTTATGTGGCTTGCCAATACATACGCCTGATGACACCCAGCGAAGGAAAGGCCAGATTGATGTGTGCGGAGTTCTATTTTCAAATACTGCTCAGCGCCGCAAAGATGGAGCTTAAATTTAATTCCAATTACCAGTTCCACAAACAATGAATTATTCAAGATAAACTGCCCAATTTTACAGAAGCATGTGTGTCTTATGCATATGTTTGCTTCCTTCTATACATATGTGGGCTGTAATGGAAAATTAAATTATCCTCTCCTCTGCTTATTAGAGCCCCCATAATATTGTGCATTTCAAATAGAGTGATCAATATTTGCAGAGGTGGGGCTGCATGACTCCCACAAACATCACACCTTCAAATATGCAGGTGGGATCACTTAACAGTCTCAAAGCCATAAATAAATTAAAGGATGAAATTGGAAACAAATCACATAATATTTTTACTTTATAATCAGGTAAATGACGGGCTGTGTAAGATGATAGATGTGGTATGGAGGGAGATCGTGCATTTGTGCACAGGTGAGAATTCACTGAAGGAAATAGTTTCGGTTCTTTTTTTCCCTCCCTTAAACTATTCAGGTAATGGATCAGCTCAAGTCTTGACTCTATCGTGTATTAGCACAACGAAATGCTAGAGGAATGAGTCGCTTTTAGCAGTTGTGGAAGGAAGGATGGATGCCCTCTTTTTCATGGTGACTCACAAGGGAGAAAATGAATATTTCACTTCCAGGCACTGTGGACCAAGAATTTCCATACATTTGTCTTAGAACAAAAATGGATTATCTTGTCTTTGTTTAATGTTTACACATCTCACAGGGAAAGAAAAAATCATCTTGCCTATCCAGTTGCAGCATGACAATTCCGTTTAGAAGTGCTCTGGAGTATCAGGCTAGGTGTAAAAGATGTTTTACTTTCAAAAATCTCTCAACTTCTTCATAATCTTTTCTCTTGAATTATAGAATAGAGGAGAAACAAGACAAAATTTGAAGTCTAAAATCCATATGCTTTGCCAACTAACAAATCAATAGAGACGAAGAGTTCAGCACTCTGATCCTAGCTTCCTTCTTTGGTCAGCAACTGGTGTTTCCTTATCGCCTTTTCTATCTCAGGCTGGCTGCAGATTCCACAGGTAGCTGAGGATGACCCTTGAGCATGTGCTCCCGCTGCCACTGCCTCCTAAGGGCTAGGATTACAGGCTTGGACCGTGATGTCCTGTTTGGATAATGGTGAGGATTAGAGCCAAGACTTCCTGCATGCTAGGCAAGCTCTCTTCTACCTGAGTCGCATTCTCAGTTAATATTGCTACTCCTTGGGATCCAGCTGTAAGTCACCTTTCAATCAACATAATGCTGACGAAGCTTATTCTAATGTGTATGTTCGAATTGAATCTAGCAATGATTCAATCTCAGTGTGCACAGTGTTCCATTGGTCAGTTCTATGCCTTCCAATTTATTAATCAGATACACTTTTAAATTGCGTTCTTTGGTTTTGAATGTAACTAAAATACTTCCTGCCCATGTTTCATAGCATGCATTCACTAATTTCTGTTTGTTCTATCTCTAGACTGCTCATGCATAAAAATGACAATTCTACATCCAAGCTAAGGTTTACGTTGACTAACTATACTAACTTGGGTATTTTGAGGGTTGAAATACACTCATATTTCAATATCCATAGGATCTGTAATGCTTTCTCTTTTTTCTTATAATAGAAATCTCTGCTTTTTTATGGGATTACCTCTGTGTAGCTTTGGCTATCCTGGTACTCTGTATCCAGGCTGTCCTGGAACTCATAGAAACTCACCTGTCTTTACCTTCTGAGTGCTGGGACTAAAGTCATGCACCACCACTCCCTTACTATTTTTTCTTAAACAGTTCTCGAAACTTTCAGTCTATTCTTACAAGTAAATAATGCATTTGATATTGAATATTAAATCCTTACAAGTGAATAATGAATTTGTATTTGATATTGGCTTCAAAAAATACATTTCACCTATTTTTCTTCCTTCCCTATACCTACATGGGAAACAAAAAAATTTTGTGATCTAGACTTTTAGAGTTTTTACTTATTTAAATTTTTTAAGACAATTGTTTTTTATTAATTTTTCTTGAACACACATATACACATGAGAGAGAGAGAGAGGAAGAGAGAGAGCGAGAGAGAGAGAGAGAGAGAGAGAGAGAGAGAGAGAGCTAGGGTAGGGTGCAGGTAACTTCCTTATCACTAGAGGATTCGTGATTGACCTCTCTTTGTCTCTAAAGGCAGGGTTAGGTAACCTTACACCATACTGAACTGTGCTGAGCCTGGGTTGTATGTTAAGATTTCTCCCCTGCTTCTTCTTTGACCCTACGCTTGACTCCCCACAGCCTGACAATCCTATAGTTTTGACACTTGAGGCTGAGTGTCTTTCATCACTTTGGAAAATCTCTTGGCAAAGAGTTACACAAATGCATTTAAGTGTCATACTGGATACCTGCTCTCTTTCTAAAACTTTTAGTTATCAGTAGAATGCACTTGTCCACTCTGTCTCAAATGTCTCCTATCCTCCTGCCCTCTCCCATTTATTTTCCATGTCATTTATTCCGCATGCTTCCATGTGGATGTTTTCTGCTACTGTGAGTAGTGATTCTCTTTCAAGGGTGTTCAATCTGGTGTTAACTTGAGATTTTAAGTACATAAAAATTGCATTCTTTCAGGTCTAGAATCTCTTTTTCTTTTATTCTGGTACTGGTGATTGAACTCATGACAGTGCCCATGCCAGATGAGAATTCTGCTGCATGAGTTCTCTCATTTAGTAACATCCTATGGTCCATTCCATTCCTTTATGCGTGTGAGTAATAATACATGCGCATACATATGTTTATATTTATATTTAATGAGTTAATGCCACGTGAGGTTGACAAGCTGCCATCAAGAGCCATAGACTATCTAACAAAAACTCCAGTGCCAGTGTCAGGCATTGGAAACTTCTCTTGACTTGTTAGTCAATGGGTCTAAGAAATTCCTAAAGCAATATAGGCTATTGCCCTTGCCCTTGTGTGGTAGTTTGAAAAAAAAATAGCCCAATAGATGTGGCTCTAATGAAAAGTGTGGTCTTGGTGAAGCAGATGTCGACTTGTTGGAGGAAGTGTGCCACTATGGAGGTGGGCTTTGAGGCCTCACATGTGCTCAAGTCTTGCTTCGTGAGAGAGTTCACCTCTTGTTGTCTGCAAGATGTAGAACTCTCAGCTTCTTCTCCAGCACCATGTCTGCTTGAATGCACAATATCTCCCCATGATGGTAATGGACTGAACCTTTGAACTGTAAGCAAGTCACCTCAATGAAATCTTTTCCTTTATAAGATTTGCTATGGTCATAGTGCCTCTTCACAGCAATAGAAACCCCAATTAAGACACCTTATTTGTACCCAAGAACTTGAAGTTAAAACCTTATTGTTAAAGACACTGTATATATTGAACACAGGAATTAGAAAAATTGAGCCGAGGCTGACCTATAATTCGCCTACCAAAGGACTAGCTCTTACAGTATCTAAAGGTATTATGCAAGCTGACAAGAGAAAAATCATCCAATAATTCTATACAGTTATAAATCTGTCAAACCACAACAATGATTGACAAGGAAGAGATCTCTGATGGTGCAATACTAGCGTCTTTGTCTTGCAGTTTACTAACAGCTAATTGGACTTAAGACCTCCTCAATAGGAGGGAGTTCACACCTCACACCTTAAACCTACCTAGCCTGTTGTCCATTGGGGAAGTGGCAGACTCTGGAGCAGAGTCTACAAGCGCCATTTCCCCAAATCGATGCAATTTCTCACTACCTTCTAAAACTTTTCTTTATACCCACAGTATAACCCTCACCTCTCATCAAAGACGTTTCTACTGAAGCTCAATTTGTAAATGTACAAGGAAATTTTTACATGTAAGGTTCAGGGCACAGAGTAGAAGTGGGAGGGTGCAAAGGATCGTGAAAGACACAGAATTAGAACCTTTTCTATTAGATGGTGTCTTCCGAACATGTTAAGTAAGTTACATATCGAAAGCTCAACAATATAGTTGTCTAAACAAGACTTCCATTATGACAGCATAGAGTTGACATGCCAATATGGATGGGGAAATTTTTCACCATGCCCCATCCCTAGATGAAGTGTTTTAGACAATCAATGGCTATTGGAAGATGGGATCTGCTTTCTTCAGGGATGAGCCCCTTGTTAAATTATTCAATTCCAAATGATCATTCCTAAGCACACACACACACTCACACAAATATATATATATATATATATATATATATATATATATATATATATATATGTATGTATGACAAAAAGAGAATTAAATGGGCTGTATATTATAGATAAATATTATAAAAATGTCTCTGCTTATTATGACAATAATAACTGGAGAAGGGGTCATGAATTTTAGCAGGAGCACGGGAATAGTTTGAAGAGGAGATATAGGGTTGGGAAAGATGCAAATACCATGCTTATAAGAAATTGCCCCCAGGGCTGGAGAGATGGCTCAGAGGTAAAGAGCACTGGCTGCTCTTTCAGAGGTCCTGAGTTCAATTCCCAGCAACCACATGGTGGCTCACAACCATCTGTAATAAGATCTGGTGTCTGTTTCCGTACTGCAGGATACATGCAGGAAGAACCCTGTATATATAATAAATAAAAATATTTTTTAAAAAAGAAATTGCCCCCAAAATTAAACTAACGATGCACAAATATGTTTTGTATTTTTAGGAATTGCATTAATTTTTCTTATTATATATATTCATTGTATATTTAATTATTATGTAGGATCATATTCATATAAGAATGTACTGTATATTGAGAATGTTTTTCACCATACCACGTACCCTGGCCTTTTCTCTTCCACTCCCAATAGTCCTCTTTGTTTTCCTAGATAACTTTGCTTCAATTCTCATGTCAAGTACACATACATTAGTTCCCAAATTTATATAATATCTAGGACACATAGAAGACAAAATGTGCAAAATTTGCCTGTCTGAAACGGACTTATATTATCTCTGAAAAAATGGCTGATTTATCAGCAATTGCTCAGATTTTGAGTTTTTAAGCCACTCTTTTTCCACTTATTTAACAAAATTATTATAAGATGGTTTCTATAATAGTGTCAACATAATTCAAAAACCACACAAAAGCAAGTAATAAAAAAATGAATAGATTCTGCCTTTGGGGGTGAGGTGACCTCTCATTACACATAATGTCATGGTATACTGACTGACAGAATGTCTGATGGACTGTCATTTATGACAGAATGACTTCAATTAAATTGATAAGAAGATAACATGTCTATGCAGTCAGTAGCCTACTCAGGTTTTCGATATTTTTCCTGCAATAACATTGACTTTGTAGGTCAAGTTCTTGGTTATTTGGTATGATTTTATATTCAGCATCAAAATAAATGTTCCTAAGAATTATTTCCAAATGCAAGCTTGGAGAATTTTTCTTTGATGAGGCTTGCCCCACAGCAGGACTCCTAATAGCTTCCATACTTCAAACATACCAACACATACATACACACACACATAAGCATACACACATGTACACACATACATGTATACACTTATACATACACAAATACACCACATACACACAAACTGCATATATGCACATATCCAAAATATTCACATACATACATATGCATACATACATACACACAAATACAGACATACAATATATGCACACACATATGCACACACACACTTCCCTATCTCTCTACCTTCTTTTTGTTTCCTATGCTTCAGTGGTCAGTTCAGATGAAAGCAAGATCATATTCTTTTTTAAAACATTGCAGTTTCATTCTATGTGTTGGCACATGTCTTTTAATTCCAGTACTCAGGAAATGGATACAGCAGGTTTGCAAATTTGAAGCCATATTGGGTCAACGAAATTTAGTTTCAAGTGGTTTTTTTAATTCAAACTCCAATTATAGCTTTAGTTCAACAATAGCACTGCTCTGCACCCACAGTTTCCTAGTCCTGCGAGAAGAAAGTCTTAGCAGCTCATTGTACAGCTCGGACATGCATCACCAAAGCTAGGATCTTTTCAAGCATTTTCCATTGGCATTGGTTTCCTTCTCTGTTAGAATAAGCTCCCCAGATGCAAAGCCTGATGTAAGGATTCGGACTCAAATTGGAAGCAGTTTTCATTCAACAAAACCAGAAAGGATAAGATGGGGAGCCATGCAGGATGGGGAAAGGCAAGGAATAAAGCAGAAAAAAAGCTCTTCGGCAATTTCCCCTCTTGGCCTGGTCCTTTTGGCTTTCTACAGTACAAATGGCACTGCATAGCCATTTCCTTAAGGCAATGGGGCTGGGCTTATGGGCCTGTTACTGTTCAGTCATCTGTGAGGCTCGTTAGTGAGGGCAGGGTGGTTTCATTCTAGTTCTCTGGGGGATCTTCCATGGAGAGAATTTGTTGGCAGAGAACAATAGTGTTTCATGGCCAGCATTCATTGCTGCTGTGAGTACAAGGCAGGGTCTAACCTGGGTTGGTTGACGTGTGTGTGTGTGTGATTATATGTGTACATGTTTGTGTATGTTCACCTGGGCATGTACCTGTAGAGGACAGAAGATGGCTCAGTTGATAAAGCGCTTCCCACACAAACATGACACACATAAGGTCAGATGTAGTGGTGTGTGTCTGTAATCCCAGCACTAGACAAGCACAGACAGCAGGATTCTAAGGGCTTTCTAGTCAGGCAGCCTTGTCAAGGAAGCTGCAGGTTCAAAGACAAACCCTGCCTAGCTAGAGACATGACGTAGAGATGGTTGATCTCTCAAAATGCAGATGCAGCTGTATGGCTGCTCTGTTTAAAGTCTTCCTCATTTATATAAACACAGAAACTTTGGTCAACTCTTCACGCATCCAATGCTCTCTGTGCACGACCCCATTGACTCCTCTAACTGCAGCCGCCACCATGCTTGCCTTTATTTATTGCATTTGTTATAAATCTTCATCGAGGACATTCTACGTGCCATGCGTATTTCTAGACAGAGAGAATGCTGCTGGGAACAAAGCCAGGTTCCTACAACCAGGGAGAAGTTCTGCTCGTCTGTCTACTCGCCTCATTAGAGCCGTTCTCCTCATCCTTCTAGAACACGGGCTTGGATAAAGATCGCCGGAAGGCCCTGGTATTAACAGTTTTGCTCGAGAGGGAGCACTGTTATGAGGTTTTAGAAGGTAGGACCTCCAAGAATTGAGAGAACTTTAGCATTGGGACCTTCAGGAGCTGAGATCTTTCAGAGCTAGGACATTTGGAAGTGGAGCTTTTAACAAGTGCAAACTTTAGGGGGCGAGAGTTCCCAGAAATGAAAGACTTTAGGAGGGGAGTCCTTAAAGAAGTGGGACCTGCAGGAGACGGAACTTAGTAGGAGGTCAATGGGTGAATGGACACCATCCTAAAGGATATTACTAGAGTTCACCTTTTCCTTCTTTTTTTAACATGCATATCATGAGGAAAGCAGTTTGTTCCTCTATATGTTCCCTGATATTACCGTGTGGCACCCCACTGCACATACAAAGCAATAGATCTACTTGAGTCTCAAGTGGATCCTCTAAAATGGCAAGCCAGGCAGAATAAACAACTTCTTAGTGCATTATGATCAAAGGCGATTTGTGAGAGTGACATAAAGCTGCATAGCTAAACAAGAAACTGAAAATAAATTCTCCACATGATACTCAATATCATTCAGAAATTATATTTTTAGCTAACTCCTTTTTAACTGCTATTTTCTAATACTTGGTTGCTTTGTTAATCATAACAGACAGTGTATCTAATTAGTTGCTGCTGGACTGTCTCTATGTTAAATGCTCTTTCTTTCTTTCTTTCTTTTTTTTTTTTTTTTGAGATCCTGTACCTTCTCTCTCTTTCTCCCAAGTATAGGCTCCAGTGTTCTGGAATCCCAGAGTAAGTAGGAAAGGGCTGAGTACTGTTTCACAGACCAGTAACTAAGTATTTGGGGCTTTTATATTTTAGTTGGCCTCAAAATTGTTGCATGAATGACACAGCCTATCACCAAGGTTTCCGCCGAAGAAAAGCACACAAACTCAACTTCGGGAAAGTACCAACCTCGATTAATTGAATTTAACATCTTTGATTTGCATTTGGAAATAGTTTTTGTTGTACTTATCCACATATCAAGTAGAGAGAGTCATAATAAATCTTTTTCCCATTGATATCTCTGTATAGGGGAAGCGACTCATTTGGTGAGTTGATTATCTTTTAAGTTTGAGAGCCTGAGTTCAATTCCTGAAACTCATCTAAAATCCCAGGCATGGTATCAGATGTTTGTACTTCCAGGAATGGGAAACAAAGACAGGCAGATCCCTGGAGGGTCACTGACCAACTAACCTGGCCAACTCGGTAAGGTTCCAAGTCCACGGTAGATGAAACCTGTCTCAAGCAAAAAGTGGAAGCTGCCTAAGACAGGATGCTTCAGGCTGGCCTCTGACCTCCATGTGACACCTGTATGCTCACACAGCCACCCATGTATGTAGGGGTGTATGTGTGTATATGCATATGTATATGAACATACATATTGGTGTTTACCAAATTAAAGGTGAGATTCCCAAACAGACTATGTAGACCTCACAAAAAAGGTAATGCTTACCATGGGTTCCCGTTATTCCAAGAAATGAACTCTCAGCTGGTGGTTAAGACGCTTTAGGCCCATTTCACTCAGCATAAGGAATTGTGTAACCAGGAGGGAAGGAGTCAGCTGCTCACCTGTGGGAGTTCACATGTCAGTGAAGCGGGCCCCTAGGTGTGGATATGGAAACTAGCTGTGGGAACAGGTAAGACAGGGCAATTAGATACTCGGAAGCGTGGGTGGTTTTCATCGGGTTTCTCAGGCGCCTTCTCCATGAGTTGCTTCATCAGAGGAGCATTTCTGTAGTGCACGAGAGCATGCCTTTGAAGATGAAATGGTGTTCAGTCCTAGGGGCTGCTAGAGGAGGGAAGCTGGGGGTGGGGAAACCGAGGAAGGAGAGTGGGGGGGAAACCCCTGCTGAGTTTAATCTGAACAGTGTATCCATCACCCAAATGATACAAATCAGCCATTACTGGATCCTGCAGAAGCAACTCCCCTACCTGTGATCCCTCCTTTGCTTTCTAAACCTCTTTGCAGCCCAGCCTAATGAATTGTCAGAGCTGTCAGGGAACTGCACGGAATGACAAATGTCTATGATTTGCCGCCGCTGCTGCTGTTTTGCTGGGAACACCTGATGTATGTAGTCTTGCATCCTTCAGTTTCGAATTAGAGACTTGGAAAACAAAATCGCCCTTGATAAATATAGCAATTTTTCCCCCTGTTCTGTAAGCTGAGCTGAATGGACACCTTGAAAGATAAAGATCATTCTTTTGTTCTTGTAACGGGGCACATTGGCACCGACAAATCTCAGACCCAAAGCTAATGTCCAGGTTGTGGGGTGTGAGTGGGGGTTGGATGCTAATGATCAATTCATAGATTAAGTGTTGTCTTGCATGATTTTTGTCAGTGTTTATGGTCTGTTTCTCTTGGTAAGTTCTGCTTCTCGTTTAATACTTTTCCAGAGGTTCCAAATGCGGGTCCCTTTCAATCAGCTCCTCATGTTGTGATAATCCCCAGCAATGACTTTCTTTTTGTTAGTACTTCATATTTACAGTTTTGCCACTGCTATGAATCATAATGGAAATATTTTTTGTAGATAGAGCTTTGCCGAAGGGTCAGAACTCACAGATTGAGAGTGTCTCCTGTAGACCATACAGAGCGAAGAAAACCTGCCTCCACAGCAGGCACCCAGGATGAGAAAATACTTCAGATGAACTTTGGTGAACTTTGAAAATTATATTTTTGAAAAAATCGGAGCAACTTCAATTATCTGATGGTTTTCTGCTTTAAAAATGTATTTGTTAATACATATGCTTCTCCACTGATATGGAAATTATTTCAGGCACTTGGTGTTTGATTTAACGAAAGGATAAGACTTTAACTTGAAAATATATACTTTTTAGAAAGGGTCTTCTTCCAATAAATAGAAATTTACTAGAAATTTGAATAAATTGAGAAAACAAAAAGGTTGACACTTGGAAATTATTCTTTATTTTTTGTGTATAACTTCATGTAGTGGTGGGAGCTGCGGGCTGCGTTCCCGCCGCTTGGCTCACGGCTAGCTTTATCCGAAATAATTACACGGAAACTGTATTCATTTAAACACTGCCTAGCCCATTGCCTCCAGCCCCTTATTGGCTAATTCTCACATCTTGCTTTAACCCATTTCTAATAACCTGTGTAGCACCACGAGGTGGTGGCTTACCGGGAAGGATCTTAGCCTGCGTCCATCTTGGAGAGGAGAGCTATAGCGTCTGCCTCACTTCCCTTCTTCCCAGCATTCTGTTCTGTCTACTCCACCCACCTAAGGGCTGGCCTATCAAAAAGGCCAAGGCAGTCTCTTTATTAACCAATGAAAGTAACATATAGACAGAAGGCTCTCCTACATCAACTTCATGCACTGAATATATAGTTTTAAAACAAATATTTAAAAGTAAATGTTAGCATATAATCTCTCCATATTTCTATTTCTCATATAGTGAGTCCATATTAGCTAGAAAGGTAGAAAAGTTTATGATGTTTGTAGGAATCATAACATGCTTGCATAAACATTTCTTGGGCTTAATAATCATGCTAACTTATCTCAAAGGTAAAATGTGATGATCATGTTTCATACACTTATTTCTATCCTTCCCCATATTTATAATTGGAGAGCTGTCAATTTCCCGATCTTCTGGTCCCATTTGGAATTATTTCTTTTTCATCAGCTTCTAAAACAAATAGTTTCTTGTGTTGAAGAAACCTTGGGTCGTGCTTTGACAAGCGTTAGGAGAAATATCTGCTTTCAATTCTTTTTTTTTAAATACCATGGATGACTTTTTGAGAAAAGCCAAAACAAGCTATTGGAAACACACTTGTTTCCATGGTGCAAACAGAACCGGAACCATAGGCAGATCATTTGGGTCATATTAGTTGGGCTCAACTGCTGAATGGCTTATGGAATGAGGGACAGTGGAATGGCAGCAGGTGACAGAATACAGAGTCTGGGCTTTGGTTCCCGAAGTTTGGGTTCTCTTCTCTTTATTTGTAGATCTTCCCACAGAAGATGCAAAGTCCGAGTCACCATTGTTGTTGCTAGGAATAAAAATAATATGCACGACACCTAGACTACAATAGGTCTTCGGCAAAGTGTACATGCGAACGTGCATGTGCTGATATTTTGATCATGGTGATGGAGTCTCAGTTGTCAGCTTGGGGAGATATAGACATACATGGGTGAGCAGCCTCAGAAGGACAGAGCATTACCTTGATTAGGATAACTGATTGGAAGATCTGCTGACCATGGGCGGCACAATTACCCAGCTTGGCATCCCAGGCTGTGGTATAAAATGGGGAAAATGAACTGGGCAGGGGCATTCATCACTCTCTTTGTCCTGCCCGCAGATACAGAGTGACGAGCTGTCTCTGGTCCCTACAGCCTTGATTTCCCAGTCCATGATGGACTGCACCCCCAAACTGTGAGCCAAAAGAATTCCTTCTCCACTGCGTAGCTTTGGTCAGAGCTTTTTCTCACTGTAGTAGGATTGGTCACTAAGACAAACAATATGTGAAAGATGGACTTTCTTTTCTAAAGAACCAGTTTTGGAGTTCATGGTGACTCACGTCTGTATTCCTAGCACTTGAAAGGCCAACTCAGGAGGACTGTCATATGTTTGTGGCCAGTGTGGGCTCCAGAAAGACTTCCAGACCAGCCTGTGCTGTTGAATGAGGGGATCTTAAACTTTTTAAAAGAAGGAATAAATTTCTTTTGAATATTTTACTAATCTAACCGTGCTGTTAAACACTGTACTTCTCAAGAACCCTACCAGGCCCCACACTGAGCCAATATCTAGGCAAAATCCTGGGCCCTTGAGCAGATGAGAAGCCTAAGAGGGCCCCTCTTTGCTCAGACCCTCAGTCAGGCAGAGAGGAAAACTGTATTTCTCTACATAATAACGTGAAAGGAGGCGTCAGAAAAGGAAGAGATGGTAAATGTACAGAAAATAGAAATTCTTTGATCATAGTCAATAATTGTACAAAATTAACATTTTCAAGGATTATTTAGACCATCTGTAGTTCTTCATATTTATAAAATGTTTTATAATGGTTAATCAGTTTTCAGTAATAACAATTTTAAATATGCAAGCAGGACATCCTCTACTTGGCAGGAGAGGAATCTGTGTATAAGGAGTTTAAGGACCTACATAAGGAAAATTCTTTGGTGTATCCACGAGACAGCTAGGAAGTTGGGAGCTAAGTTATTTGCCTTAGTGCTCCGATGGTAAGGAAATTGCTGGAATCAGCAGTCGGTGATGGTGGTGATTCATAGGCCAGTCAACAATAAAAATGCTTATATTTTATGTTCTTCTCTTGGAGAGAAGAGTGACGCATAGCTGAGCTAGCAAGGGAACGGTTTAGGATATGGCTCATTGAATAAAGTACTTTGTGTTCAGTCATGAAGATCCAAGTTCCACCCAAGCAAACCATGTTGAGGGGACCTCACAACCACCTTCCACTCCAGTTCTGGGGCAGGAGATCCTGGTTTTTGAGAAGCTGACTATATGGAATTCAGTACCTAATTTCCTTACGGAGGTTTTGGCCTCCATTTGTCAGGGAACTGGGGTTTCCAATGAGCTCTCGGTCACCAAAAGTCTACAACTGGTTCCAGATTCTTTTCTTTTAAAATTTGATCTTATTTGTTGTATGTGCATGCGTATGCTGTATGAATGTGACTGCAGGTGTGTTTTCTTGTGCGGATGCTAGAGGTTGATATTGGGATGTTTCCTCAATTCCTCTGCCACTTTAATTTTTGGAGAGAGTTTCCTTACTAGACCTGGAGTTTCTCATTTCAGATAGGCTTGCTAGCCCGTGAGCTCCATGGATCCACACAGCTCTATTCCCCCAATGCTTAGCCCTGGAATTATAAGTATGCACCATGACACTGCCTTACTA
This sequence comes from Myodes glareolus, assembly GCF_982192425.1. Classification (NCBI taxonomy): domain Eukaryota; kingdom Metazoa; phylum Chordata; class Mammalia; order Rodentia; family Cricetidae; genus Myodes; species Myodes glareolus. The sequence continues at coordinate 24,356,544 of NC_142049.1, read as the reverse complement.
AACTCATCAGAGCCTAAGAGCTCAGGTCCTCAAGTGGATACAATAAATGCCCACTCCTCAGAGACATAGCCCTAGCTCCCCAGTTTATAAATGTATGTATGTATGTATGTATGTATGTTTGTATATGCACGGTATATGGGTGTTTGTGAATGCATGTGTGTATGTGTGTGTGTTTATGTGCATATGTGTGTGTATGTGGGTGTGCATGTGTGTGCTGGTTGCAAAGGTGAATGGGGAAAGCTTGGGTCTCTCATTAGCATCACTGTGACTGGGGAAACAGGAAACACATTTCTTCATTAAATTATTTCATAGCTAAAAGGAATGCTGGTTTCTGAGTTTGAGACCATTTTAAAGTCTTACTTTTTAGCTAATAGTAGCGTTCTTTTTATTCTCTATGAAATTTACCACTATTCATTCAAAATACAGAAAACTATAGGGAAATTAACCTTTTTACTTTAGTTCCATTTTGGCGCTAACCTCTGTCTAACCTTGCTGTGCAATCCCCTCATCGCTTTGATTGATGGGTAAAATAATGGGTAACTGGACTGGAAAGGGGGAGAAATGCGTTGGATGGGATTTTAAAAACTCAGAGTTTTGTTTTTTTTCTTTTTTCTCTCTTTTTTTAAATAAAAGCTTTCATTTCAGTTGAATAAATAGCAGTGCACAAGCGTCGGGCAGTAGATTTGGAAGTACTGAAGTAGAAAGGACTACGTGGATTTCTTCCTTTTTGTAGAAAATAAGAGACTGGTGAGGTTTTAATGGTGGGCCCATTCCAGACCACTTGACAATACAGTTGTGTCAGATGGGAGTGAGGAAGACAGGACTCAAACAGAAGCAGAGTGATGTAGGGACTCGGGGAGCTGGGAGTTTCACAAGGATTGGGGAAACTGCACATAAAATAAGAACGAAACTGAACTTTGATCTGAGTCAAAGGAATATCAAGCTCTTCTAAGGAAAAAAATACTGTGAAGGGGGCAGTGTTCCTTTTCGTTTTTTGTCTCGTGGTTGCCCCTTGGACGTCTGCAAACTCTCAAATGGAGAAGTGACAAGGTCTCTTGTGGCATTACTTCCAAAGGGGGAGAAGCAAATGCCAATTAGGCCAAAGATGCCAGCTCTGCCCAAGCATGGAAGTGAACGCAGACATCCAGATGCATTCCTGCAAATTCCTGCAGACAAGAGATTAAACGTACCAAATGTCCCCCTGGGTTTACTCACCCTGCTAACACTTCCACCTCCCCCCTCTCTGGGTTCAATCATCTCCACCTGCAAACTCTGGCCAACAGAACTCCAGGCATCTTCCTCTCTTATCTTAGGTGCCAGAGACCATCCTCTTAGACTAAGAGGGCCATCCTAAATCAGTCAGTGTAGCATCTCCTCCAGTGAATGGGTGCTGTCACGGATCTAAAGCACTGAGGAATCCTATCATCTCACTTCCGGTCATACCTGTCACTCCACACCTGGCATCAGGTGGCGTGGGGAGGCTGATTAAGCACAGTAGCCTCAGAAGCATCGGCCTCGTCCCAGAATGGTCTTCTCCTTAGTCGCTAAGCCACCACGTCCTATGTGTGACTATCATCTATAACTCAAGAACTGGAAGTGTTCATCAAGCAGTGTTATAGAGTCGAAGTTGACTCAATGCCTCTCCCTTCTGCTGCTGCACACACACACACACACACACACACACACACACACACTTCCAGAGGGACCCCTAGCAGTCTCTCTGTGTACTTTTGGCGACCTCTCGGTGTACTTTTGGCTTAAAACCTCAAATTTGTTGTGGAATTAGAAAGGTGGTTTCCAGAGGCAGCTGTTTACACTAGGTGTTCGACTCTATACATGAAAACAGCTGCTATCTTACCAGTGAATGCCACCATATGTGACAGAATTTGTGTATTGTTACTGCCCACGTGTCATACAAGATAAGGAACCAGATGTAGAACAAAGTGCACAAGAGAGATCCTGTTTTTCAACTCAAGGGGCCAGGTCAGGATGGCAGAATTGCACACTGCTCTATCTCTTGGTGTTCCCCCAAGCATTATGTGGCCCAGACAAGGAAGCAGGGCCATTATATGTCCCTCTTACACTTCCTTCAGGAATAGCAGGTTTTTGACAGAGTTGGGGCTATGGAGCTTCATCTGGAACAACCCCGCCACCTCCCCGGGACTTTCCCAGGGTTTACAAAGATGCACATTTTAAAGTCAGCAAAACGAGAGGCTTGATTTTCCTAGTTGGTTCTTCACACGGATCATCACAAGCAAGCAACGATGAGCCGCAGGAAGGATGCTCACAGATAAACTGGACAGAAACGCTCCAGAGGGCTGAGCATCCCTACCACCCAGGCCGCTCCACCCAGAGTCAGGAGACGCGCTTGGTTTGGTGAATGTCAACACACAACAGCAACAACAAAGTGGTCATGATGTGCGGATGGAGAGATGGTTTAACAGTTAGGACCCACCTGCTGCTCTTCCAGAGGAGACAGCTGAATTCCAGCACCTGTAATGGTGACTCAGAAGTGCCGGCAAGTCAAGTTCCAGGAGATCGGATGCCTTTTTCTAGCCTTCAGAGCCAGGTAGCTAACACATACATCTTCACACGGGTACATATACAAACAGATAATTCAAATAAATAAATCCTGAAACAGCAGCAGCGACAGATAATCGCCATGGTTCTGTCCTGCTATAAAGAAGCAGGTGACAGGGGTGTGAAGATGGAGATAGTGCGTGTTTCAAGGCCCGCCTTCTCATCAGAGGCTATTGCTTTCATTCTCTCCCTTATTTTTGTTTTAGGTTTTTGTGATAGGTTGTTTTGTTTTGTTATAGGTTGACTTGGGTTCTTTTCCCAGGCTCATTTGCAGAAGTCCCAATGTCTAGCTAGTGTCTCAGACTATGGCCTCGGGTAGAAGTGGGTTCTTTACAGATGGGATGAAGCTCAAAAGAGCTCCCCAGGGTGGCAATTCATTCAGGAGTGCTTGGGCTCATATTTTAATTTGTTTTATTTTGTATTTTGTGACAGGTTCTTGCTCTGTAGACCTGGCTCGCCAGAAACTCAATATATAGATCAAGTTGGCCTGAAACTGAATAATATCTGCCTATCTCTGCCTCCCTAGTGCTAAGATTAGAGGTTTGGCTACTTCACTCAGTCCAATAGTCTCCTTTTTTTTTTTTTTTACTTCTTATCCGTCCATTTAAACCTCCCCCAACACACACACACACACACACACACACACACACACACACACACACACACCTCACCAGTACCTTCCTTTCAAGAACCCAGAGATACTCCCTCCTAAGGGAAGAAAATGGTAAGAGCTACAGAGAGGGATACCCATCTGTGTACAAAAAAAAAAAAAAAGCCTCAGGTGAACCCCACCCTCCCTTCAGTTTTAAAAGGAACCAATCCTGATAACCAGACCTGGGTTTAGTTTGAGACCTGGATGGCAAATTTGTGTTAAGCCTTATGATTTGCTCCGCTTTGTTATAGCAGCCCTCAGAAATCCACCACACGCGCATGAAGATTCTATTGTGTACCAGACACCTTAAATTAAAAGCATGTAATCTTTCCAAGAACAACATTACATGTTCCCTAAACGTGTTGAAAACTTAGGGTTAGCTTGCACCAATCACTATCCTAGGAATATTCTTAATGGAATATAGCTTTTAACAAGATGGACCTCAGGTTCTCTGTGGGCCCACAGTGATAGGCAGAACAATGCGTTACAATGCGTCTGTGTTCCAAAATCTATTATGTGTATGTATGCTGTGTGTGTGTGTGTGTGTGTGTGTGTGTGTGTGTGTGTGTGTGTTCCACTGTGCATGAGTGTGTGCAGGCCAGAGGTTGACCTATGTGTCATTCCAGCGCTCTCCACTTTATATACTGAAGCAAGGTGTCTCCATCTGTACCCAAAGGTTGATGATTCAGCTCGCCCAGCTTCAGAAACCCCTTGTCTCAACTTGCATACGGGAATTATAGATTGACTGCCACACCTCTCTGGATTTCCCATGTGTGACAGAGATCAGAATAGTCCTTAACTCTGTTGTAAGCAATCTTCCCACTGGGCCATCTCCTCACTCCTTGGCGTGATCTTTCTAAAGCCACTGGAGTTGGAGCTCTTAAACAATTGACACTCGCAGATGTATCTATATGCATAAAAGAGAAGACAATGTTGGAATAACTGGAAGACGTGAAGACAGAAGGAAAATTGCTACTTAGTGCTATCTAGTCCCCCAAAGGCCCTGGGGCCACTTGACAAACCCCAAATGGCAACAACAACAAAATCAGTTGGCTCCTCATTCACCTCTGTTTTCCGTTATTCACTAGCTAAAGGGAAGTAGCCAGGTCTTCCAGGGTTGAACCACACGAAACCCTTTAAGTGGTCTGAAAATCTTGCTTTATCATTTTCATAGAAATAACTATGCAGATTCACAATGGAAGAACGTGTCTGGTGGAGCTGAGTTCATGCATGACATATGACATATTTCTTCAAAGGGACAGATACATCTTTCTTACTGCCACCACGCAGCGGCTCTCTCCACCGTCCTTCCCATCCAAATCACCTCAAATAAATGTGAGGACCTCAGCGTTCACAGTAATTCTTTCATTTTTAAACACATAATGGAAATGTATAACTAGTCCTCATAAAAATTTATATCTCAATCCGTCCTTTTAATTTATAACAGGCCCTCTAGGCAGCCATTATTCAAGCATTAATAAAATGCCTATGGATCATCAAAGCAAGCGTCTCCAAGTTCACTTCTCTTTGTATTTGTACATATATAAAGCTAGATTAGCGTTAATGCCACTTCTGGTTCTCCCAACCATCTTGCCTTTAATAAGTCAGGGCTGTATGATGTATTAGCTTAATCATGCCGGGAATCTGGGCTCCCATCAAGAAACCAAAGTTGAATTTTTCATGCCCTTTGCAACAATTGTTACTCTTAATGCCCTATAAGTTTGGATTTTGCAGCTTATGCAAATGCCCCTTTTCTATAAATTTTAGATTTATCTCCATTCGTCACTGTATGTATTCTAATATGAGGTGATTGCATTTTTTTCCTCTAAAATATTATTAAAACCTACCTCAATTATTTATACTTGGCAAGGAACTACAATAAAGGAGACGAGGTTTGCCTCTACTTCAGGGTTAATTATATGACTTTTCAAAGGTTAGTAAATGTAACGCAAGTCTAGCCCTTGCTTCCATTTCTTGAAATGGTTGTCTTGAAAAAGTCTCCACAGAACCAAGCAAAGCAGCTGACAGACCTATAGACAGACCTGTAGCTCTTTCTTACCATATGCATGTGGAAGGCTGGATTCGGTGTCCATGCTGGGTTTGGCATGCTCTGGAAGGAGGTGACCTGGCTCTCCACATTCTCTTCTCCTGATCTTGTTTGTTTACCCAAAGGCCTCACATCCTTGAAGCAAATGTTTTCCCAAATCCATCAATAAGCAACTGCTGACCTGCTTTCTCCATTCAATCTGATGCACTTAGAAGTCCCCACAAGGCTTTCGGGAGTGGTTTTGTGCAGGTCAGAGCTATCTTCCTATGTGACTGTCGATGGAAGATCTTAGTCTACCATCTATGTTGCCATCGAATGTTTCCAGATATCAGCGGGTGGCTTCAGACAGTGTTTCATGGCAAGGGTTCAAGGGGCATCACTTCTACCAAGGGAACCACAGAAGCATGTGTTCAGAAGGGGCCTTTTTCTAAGTTAAATTTCTCCCCATTCATTGCTCTCCCCAGGTATTTAAAAATATCAGAGAGAAAAACAGATGAGAGGTTTCTAGTGGACCAAGAAAAATCTTTAATAAGGCCCTGACTTCAATATCTTAGCCCGTTTCCCCCCAGATTTTATCATCACTATTGATTTTTTCACCTCTGCAATCCCTTTTCAACAGATTTACAGCAACAAAGCTGAAATCACTGGGTTGATTCTGGTTAAATGTTAGTCGTTATTGCTAATGAGATCCTGTACCTTTAAAAAGCAAACTCTGCTGCAATCCCTTTATATCCCACAAGTCGAATGGGCTCCCCCACTAATTGGTTCTGTGTAAATGAAGCAAGCTGGAAAACACCGTGGCACCAATAAATATTAATAAGTTATTGTTTGTTTTCTTTACCTTGCTTATGAATTCATACAAAGACGGTGCTAAGACATTAACTCCAGTCTATTAATTGCCACCTGATACTTCTCTCCTGGATAATTAGGTACCCATTAGTTCTAATCAAGTAGTTACTTAATTATTGCAGTAATTAGTCTAATGGACTAGCAAATTGAAGCTTTATCACTTTTGGATACTTAATGTTCCTGACAGAGTACTTCACAAGTGTCAGGGTTCCAGATTTGGCAACCTGTCATCTAAGAACCCCCCCTCCTCCACTTTCAGCCGCCCCCTCACCACTATATACACGTCCATGGCAGGGCTGTGCAGACCCCCAGGAAACAACTTAACTCCTAATGACCCCCATGGGCCCAGACTGTTGAAACTTCATGGAGACACGATGCTCGATCTTGCTATGGGCCGCTGCACAGCAACAAACCCAACTACTGGCCCACCTGAAATGGCCTCTCCAGTTTCTCTGCATTTGTTTTGAACAGGTTCGGCAGGCAAAACATGAAGGGGAAGGGTTGCTCTGTTCGGCGTGCTAAGGATCTCATTAATAATGTTACTTGTGATCTTTCCTTCTGAACACGGAGATGGTTTAGAACAGTCAGAGAGACGCTTCTACCTCCTTCCCTAGTTACAACATGAAGCAACCACATGTCCAGCTAATATTCAGACAACCATTCAAACAGGCAGGGAAAAGATAGAACTGCCTGCCATTCAGGATCATACTGCTGCCTCCTTTGTAACAGAATGTCCATGGATATATCTTAATTCCGTTGGCCAGCACCAGATATCTCTTTACATATTATCTGTTTATATTTCTTGCAATAATTTATGAAACAGAGCCTGTCACTTTTCTTCTTAAAATATTTGAAAGATTTTTTTTTCATTGCACTGGGAATATCCTTCCAACTCCTGACATCTGAGGTTATCTGTGAATGGATGGACCTTTCTTCATATGCAAATCTCTGGGCACAACATTCTTCTTCATCTTCCTCACTCAGAGTGATCCAGCCATTTGCCAAGCTCTTTCTCCTAGTCCTGGGTCACACGCTGTCAAATTCTACCTCCGGGTTTTTCCGTGTGACTCTCCTTTCTGGATTGGTAAGGACTCCCTTTCTCTTCTCAGGTCTGAATTCTTCTTCTGTGTTGATGTAACAAGCACTCACTCCAGGTGTTAGCCAAGAAACTAAACTTAGATACCTTATCTAAAACCTCTTCCCAAACAATTCCCTATTGCACAGGTTGGCTTTGTTTCATCATTAGCCCTGGGCACAAACCAAGGTTACCCTCTCTGCAGCTGAATTCTGTGAAACAGGAATCTTACATGTCTCAATGACCACTATCACCCCTTCTTTACCTGAGCCATGATGTAGATACGGAGTAGATGCCCAAATATCTGCTGGTTCCCTCAGAATGGGTGGTAGGAAGCTTATGCATCTATTCTATGGGTAAAGAAGTTGCTCATCTATTCTAAAACTCATGAAAGCTGTGATCAAATGTGTGGGATGCTTTGTACATTCTCCCTTCTCCGAATGCACTTGCCAGGTGGGAGGTTCTAGTGATGCCGTGAAAGCTACATTTTCCATGCTTAGTTTTCATCCAAGGGGACTCAATATGAAGGTTTGGAAATGACATTCTCGATGCTGGTCCCGAAGCATCATTCCACAGAGGCGTTGCTAACCACATCAGTGTGTTATACCTGGACTTCATCTTTTACATCCAATGCATTCACATTTGTTTAGACCTCAAGTCAAGTTCTCATCTGAATGGATCATCGAGTCTTTGACAAGTGTCTTCTGCCATGTATAGTGTAGCTTATGGCACTTAAGGGCTTATTGACCCAGAAATTCCACTCCCAAGTGTGAAACAAGATTCCAATTTTATTTTAAAAATATGATACAATTGACAAATGTTCGTAATAACTCAAATACATCGCAGGGGGGGATGATGTTCGGTGTCCTGAGATCTTGGTGATGCTACCCAGCGAGTTTTATCACATCTGGTACTTTCACCACACAAGAATGTGTTTACTTAATGTTAAATACACATTGGGAACTGCCACTAATCTCCCACTAGGAGTTTCCATTTTAAAAGGAGTTTAATAATTAGGGCAAAATGATGAAAATTTCAGATTATTTGGGAAAATGCAGATATGTATAAATGAAGACCATTGTTAGAGGACAAAAGTGTAATTCTGATTCTGAGTTATTGCCCACTTTGTTAAATATCATGTACAGCAATAGTTGCTTATGATACCTACTTCCAGAGGAAACAGGCAAAGATGGTTCTGAAACAAATCATACCATAGAATCAATCTCAGATCAGCTACTGAATCCCTGCTTTGTTCAATGTTAGTTTATTTTCAGTGAAATGGGGACAGTCTTACCTTTCTTCACAGAAATGTAACGATGTTTACATGGATTAACTATAGACAATAAGTCTTGAAAAAAAAATCTGTGAAAAAGCAAAGAGTTATAGGGATCATAAACCAGATTCACAGAGATAGCATTGAGAAGATGGAAGGAAGTAGCAGAGGGGAAGTGGAAGGGACAACTGTGGGGATGATCAAAATATTTCATATATGCATACATATCCATTTTTAACAGAGATGTTGTTTGAACTCATTCTTGAATCCAAAACAACTGTACACACTATGTATTTAAATGACCAAAGTTAGGGTATGTTAACTAGAAGGCCTTCTAGTGCAACTCTGCATACATGACGCATTGATGGGCATAAGTTGTATGATCCCAAGACCATAAATCTAATTAAAACAAAAGAAGAAGACTTTATTGATGATTACTGGGCAAACTTAAGTTTTCATCCTTGGTTCCGATCTCCAGTGAATTTCTGTCAATATGTTTCCTATCCCCTGTATTACATTTGAAGGAAAATAATGTTGATTCTTCATCAACTAAATTGTTGCTACATGTTAGGTACATGGCAAAATCTTCAAGGCAAATGAGGCAGACAAGGTGGTGGAAATCAAGGAACTTGAAGTGGCCTTTCAGGGGTGCCTTTGTGAGAAGAGGTGGGGTAAGGATATGGCTACTATCAGAATAGTGACTTTTTATTTTAATATACACCTGGGTCCTAATGAACCTGGCACGCCACTGAATGTTCCAGATCTTCTCCTAAAGTAAAAGACCTTGCAACTTTGATTAGCTCACAGTGTCTCAGAAAATTGCAAGCTAACAGCGAGTGTCTGAGAAATACTGACTGTCCTTAATTGAGGGGCCACATCTGTCTGTGCCTTACACTGGCTGAGGTCCAACCACAACCCCTTCTTCTCCTTCACCTGCGAACTGGTGTGCCATGCCCCTTGACTACATGCTCACTCAGATTTTGACCTGCTCAAACGAAACAGTCACCAAGAAGAGGTTTAAAATCCCTATGGATAATCTCATCTTGCGAGCCTAATTCTTAATTCTAGTGTTCTAAAGAGTGGCGGTCTAGCTCCTGTCAGTCTGTTTTGGATGCACGAGAAGCTGATTGCCCAGTGACTTCCAACCCTAACACCAAGGTGCTTCAGCGGCCTCATTTTTTAATGTCTGTGGGATATTGATTTTTCCCTAAGGAGAATCACCACCTGTATATAGATGAATGTTGGCTTCGGAATATGAACGTGATGTTATTGACTTGTGTGTTGAAGCCTTCTCTAGGCGGTCCTGTAATATTTAACTGCCTTCATCCTTTTGTACTTAGACATATGAAAATGGCATGCAGTGGTCTTCAGAGGGGCATTTGTTGACAGTGGATGGCAAGGACACAAAACAAAAAGAAAGTAACCTTTGTCTCATTATTCTTTCTGAACAACTGAATGAACCCTCACTTACGTTATGGTTTGAAATCTAAATGTACCCCAGAGAAACGTGTGGTTACCAGCTGGCCCTGTGGCTGGGGGAAGTTGAAGAGCTTTTGGCAGGAGACATGCCTGGAGGAGATAGGTCACTAAGAGTGGGCCTTTAGGAGTTATGGCCTGGCCTACACTTCCAGCCTGAGTTTTTTTCCGGATTCACTGTGACATGAGGGAAACTAGCCACATGTTCCCACCTGTGCAGCCACTATGCACTCCCCATCAGGAAGAATGGTTCCCTCCAAACCATGAGCCAAAAATAAGTCCTTCCTCCCTTCTGATCATAGGAAAAGGAAATGTGAGTAATATAGTTCAAACAGTAGGCATTTGTTGCCAGTCTTGACTAACGATGCCAGTGCAATCCAGCAAAGGCAACGTTCTCTGTTCTTTACAAGCACTGTTATGAAGTAACATGCTTAGTTCCAGTGAAATGAAGCAATCCTGGGCAAAATTTATGTTTTTTTTTCCACGAAGATCTTGGAAGATTGGTGACAAATAAATACAACTAGGAAAAAAGTGCATTGTTAAGCATATAGAGTGCCCTACAAATGCTTGATAATATTGGACAGATGGTAAAGTCAGGGGTCATTATGTTAGTAATCATAAAGGTCTTTATGTGACCATCGTGTCTATTCCATGCCACTGGATGTAGAAGCTAACTCCTCTGGTAGGGAGAGTAGTAAGTATGACTTGCCAGTATATGGTGACATCACAATGGCCAAGAAAGACTAAGTATATACATTTATACACAGAAATTACCCAAAGTTCTACAAACTAGGGTTTCCCTATCCACACCACCTCTAACTAACAGTAAACTTTTAGCAACATATCCATGACCTCATCTATCCCTTCACCTCTGATGTCTCCAAATCACCCACTTCCTTTCTGAAAGCCATAGACTACAAGAAAGGTGGAGATGTCAACCCTGGGGATCCAAGACCTTTTGCGAATGTTTTTCCATTGCTTAACCAAGAGACTTGTCGCGTACTAGATGCTCATTTAAAAACCTGTGGAGCTACTGAGCTGCAGAGTGAATCGCTGAGGATGCTGTAAAGACCTGCTACACTGGGAATCGTGAGCCACTTAGCCATCCAAATGAACATACTGAGTTCAGGTTTCTGTGTCTATGGAATGGGGAAGTTCTCACATCCCCAACTGCAGGGTTGATGTGAAGATTAATTAAGGCGACACAGGCTGGCTAGCTCCTAAACGTTAGCTCTCTTCACCCACTTTCTTTCTGGAGGCTGGCTGATGGCTAATTCTTCCTCCTCACCATCCTCCAGCTTGAGCACACCCCGGCTACCTCCTGCTGTGTTATGCACACATTTATGTTTGTACACAACCCCGTGTGTTTAACAGTCAGCTGCATAACCATCATTTCACACCAGGATGCCACGCTCAGCCAAGGCGTTTGGATGTGAACACCTGCCACCCAGGCAGAAGAAATGACTCCCGGAAACCGGTGATTCCATTTTGAAATGGGAGTGATGATCCAGATGGGTAACTCACAAATCTCTAATTGTCCGGATTTTTGAGCGGTAAGCCGGTGGGGATCCTCCATTCACATCGTTTGCCTGTTAGAATGTCGGGGAGAGCCCAAGTGAGGTGATGTATAAAGCACTAAGCGTGCTCATTACTTCTGCCATTAGAGCAGGAGAATGACATCGGTGTGTCCTGGGCCCTTGTTACTGGCAGGAAGCTGAGAGTAGCACTCCAACGCCGCTAATTCACTGCTGAGCAACTTGGAGCACAGACAGAAAGACTTTCTTGGTGTCAACTGGTTTAATTAATGCCAGAAATTAACCTGGGTTCCAAGGGCTCCAGATCCAGCCCCTTTTTTTGTGTAGCACACACCTACATCCTCAGTTTGACAGTGATTAAAATGAAAACTGCTGGGAAGAAAGTGAAGCCTGGACCTCCTACGGGATGATTAAGAAAGTAAGACGCCCATGTTCAGAGCCTAAAACCTCACATATTCTGGGTCCAGAGAACTTTTTCCAGTCAGATTGTTTTAAATATTGTTTCATTAGCAGAAAAATACAACAAACCTGCCGTAGAAAGAAGACAAACGCCTCTCAGAATAATCTTAGAGAGTAACTGCGGGAAATCTTTCATGGGGTAAAAGAAGAAAACACAACAAAATAATGGGGCCTGTTTTATTCAGATTGTAATTCGGGATATTGAATTAAAGCAACAAGCACTGATGTTATGTAAAGAGCTAACATCAGTCCATGGATATTGTACTATCAGAGATGAGACTTTCGTACTTAAACGCGGTGTATCATTTGCTGGGTTAAGATCTGAGCTCCAGCATCATTAGTCTGAGCTTGCAGCACGCTGGCAGCTTAGGATTTTACAATGGCTGAGCCCAAGGTCATTCAGTTCTCTGAAACTTTCTAGAAAGGAAGATGTGCCATAAGGAGTGGGCACAAGGAACTTTCCAGAAATAAGGAGTGGGCACAAGGAACTTTCCAGAATGGGGAGAGTGAAAAAAATCAGCGCTCTGCATAGTAGTTGACTTCATTAGCTTTAACTCTAGTGTGACCCTGAAAATACTTGAACAGATATTAGTGTACAGGTGCTACCTCTTTAAGAATGAGGGTGGATTGGGGTGTGGTCAAGTTCCAGGGACCATCTTCTGAGGCAGGTCAGCCTATTGTTGTGTGTAGAGGTGGAAAAGGGTTTTCCAAGGTGTGGAATACTAGATGGAAGATGCCCAATATTTGCCAATCGAAATAGCAGTACTCTTAAGACAACACAGTGAACCCCACTTCTTTCTTAGCCCCTACAGATTCAGATTCATGGTTCATAAAAAGGAAGCTGAGCATGGAATAGTTGAAAATGTCATAAAACACTTTACTTCATCCTGTAGGGACCTCAGACAGTGCATGTGTGCCAATGAATGCTGTCTAAAACTGACTCCTCTTCTTCCAGGGAAACAAAGCTATACTCCCATAGAAAACATGCAGCACCATCCAGGACTGAGGATAGCCCACTAAGGCTCTCAGAGAGCTGTTTTCCTGCCCAGAGCATCCAGAATTACCTCAGCTCTAGCCAAATAAGCAGGAGGCTTAAACAGCTCCTCTGGTTTCTAAAATGAAGTTGGGAAGTTAAAACTTCTTATTTGCAACCTTGGGCAGGGCTACAGAAGAGTGATCGATCACTTCATACTTAATCAGAAACCTTCTCTGACACAAATACTGCTGCTTCTGGCTTCTGCTTCCTCTGCTTTATATCTAATATCCACTTATGAGTGAGTACATACCTTATGCCTCTCAGCCTTGAGGCAGAGGGGAGGAGCTTGGTCCTGCTTCAACTTGATATGCCATGTTTTGTTGACTCCCATAGAGACCTTATTCTTTCTGAATAGAGTAAGTGGAGGAATGGATGGGACAGGGGTAAAACAGAGGTGAGAAGAGGTAGTAGGAGGAGAGAACCAAGGGGAAACTGTTTCTATTCTGTAAAATAAATTTAAAAACAAACAAACAAAAGCAAAACAAAACCAATATTGCTGCTTCACAAGGCTAAACCAAGGCTGAATTCTCTGTAGGTGGGTTGTTTCCTGTCCAGGCAGGGAACAAGAATACACGTGTGTTGTGATGTTTACAGGTGTTTCATCCTCCTTCGAGTTACCAGACTGTCTTAATGGTAAGGCTGAGTTCATAGGTCTTGAAAGCATGGTCTGTCTGAGGGTTGTTTTGGCTGTCATCTCTTCTCCATCCCCATTGGAGGAGACAGCTGCCTCTGAGGAAGGCCTCTTGCCCTTTACTTTAATGCTTTCGGCAATGAGAGACTTCTTAGCTGCCTCCTTCCCAGGGTCTAATGTAGCCAACATCTTGCAGACATGAAATGGGAAATGGGCTTTAAGCAGAGAAGCGGCAGCTGTTTAATACCATCAAAGAACAAAATCATCATCCTTTAAGACCAGATTTAGCAGTTTAAAAGAGCTGCTAAGACAAAATTAGACAGAGGCAAGAGTGTGGTTTTGTAACGGATATTGCATCTACCAAACTCTCTAATTCAAGTAAAAACAACTTTAAGGCATTAAATGACTGCAGTTGTTTGAAGAGAATGTGCTTTGGTCCCCCAACGAAAACTTGAAAGATTCATAGATTTATCTCAACAACAACAAAACATTTTTTTTTTTGTAGATAGTGTCTCTCTGTATAGCCCAGCTTACCTGGAACTCACTAGACCCGACAGACTAGCCTTGAACTCACAGGGAACTTCCTGCCTCTGCATCCCATGTGCTGACATTAAGCATGAGCCTACAACTCAGTCTAAGTTATATTATGTCAAACTGCTATGATTATAATTGCACAGTTAATGCGATACTTTCCTTGCTGAAAGACCCAGAGGACGACTGGCATCTTTACATTTTAGTAATTGCCTTACTTTCCGTAGTAGATGAATGCTGATGTGGCTACAAGATCCATGGGTCAGAATCCTAATGCCTCTACATGGTGATATTAGGAAGCAGGGTCTTGGGATGCTGTTTAGGCTACAGGGGTGGAGCCTTCAGGTCAAGGAATAGCGCCCTCATCAAGGAGACCTTGGAAGGCATCCCTATCCCTTCCCCCCAAAAGAACTCCTCAAGAAAGCAGTTGCCCATGAACCAATGGTTAGGGTCTCTCCAGATATTGAATCTATATGCATCTTTCTCTTTTAAACATCAAAGCCCCCAGAGCTATAAAAATATTTTTGTTATTTATAACTCAATCTTATTTCTGTAGTACAAACTCAAATGAATTGAGCCACTATTTTCTCCCACCCACGATGTATCGTGCTTGTTAACGAATGAGATACGGAGCTTGCATCTCAAGTGTCTCTACTTAGCATGCTGTAAAGTCAGTTTTCTCTTTTTAGAGAGCCATTGCTTTCAGAATATCTGTTAAGAAAGACTGGTACAAAAGAGGATTGTTTTGCTGATCAAATTATCTGCACATCTGCTCCACAGACAGCCTGTTGACATGTATTGGCTTTGCTTTATTCATGTAGATCACACTTTGATCTGTCTATTTGTGTACGGGGAGGTAGAGTGTGTGTTTGTGGGGGTGCACATGCCACAGCACCTGTGGAAGTTAGAGGCTGACTTGTGGGGAGTCTGCCGTGGGATGATGCTCTGAGACACTGGAACGAATATTCACTCGTGTTGGTTTAATAAAACGCTGATTGGCCAGTAGCCAGACAGGAAGAAGACAGGGCAACTGGGCTAGGAGAAGTCTGGGAAGAGGAAAGGCAGAATTCAGTCGCCAGCCAGATGCAGAGGAAGCAAGATGAGAATGTCTCACCGAGAAAAGGTACCAAGCCACGTGGCTAAACAAAGACAAGAATTATGGGTTAATTTAAGTTGAAAGAGCTAGTTAATATAAGCGTCTGTGGGTTTCTTTGGAACTGAAGGGCCATGGGAACAGGTGGGAGAGAAACTTCTCTCTACAGGAGACAGTTGTTTCCTTCTACCAGGCAGGACACAAGGA